>NC_142635.1:7377045-7680075 GCF_059453375.1 Lepisosteus platostomus | reverse complement strand
TAGACTATTTTATTTAGCCTAAGAAGTCCATTTCCAGTGAAAAATATAAGACTCAAGGCGTAAACATTTATTCCTTCACTCTTTAAGTGTTTGCAAAACTGGAATATATTTTTTCAATGATATCTTTATTGATGAAATTTTAGCCTTGTTTAGAACCATCATGATTGACGCTGTTCGGTTGTTAACAATATCAGATTCAGGTGTTAGATCTCAGAAGGTATGAGAGCAGGGAACACAGTCAATTAAATACAATTAAAATTCCATCAGCTGTTCACCTAGATGTCTCCCTTTGAATAGCAGTTACAATTCGAGCTGCAGCAACATGGACACTAGTCTTTATGGACAGGAATATCACAACTGGAGACTACTGGAGAAATAAAAACTCCTGATGATTTTGTAAAACATGAGCAGTTCTCAGACCTAAAAAATGCTTTAACATTACATGCAAAGAAAAGATGCTTCTGCTCATAATAGTTATGTTGCCACACTCTCCTAACACAGTCCTGGGTACATGTCCAAAACACAGCCCTCTGTTTCCAAACACTTCAAACCCTCACCAGTGTCCGTCTGCAGTGACAGACCCAGAAGCAAGTGAGATGGGTCAATCAATAACGTGGCTTCAGGTGATGTAAAGACAGGTACAGAATAACTAAATAACTGAATTTGTAAATGATCTAAGCTATTACTTTTTTTGTTACTGTACATGGGTTTTAAGAGTCACAATGTGAACAAGCATCTTACAAATATCATGTAAAATAGAAAAAGCTGGTACATAACTAGGACTTGATTGTCTTTTATTAAAGCAACAGTATTTTAAAAAGACAAACATTCAATGAGAGATCTAATAAAAAGTTGCAAACCATGGTTCTGCAACTCACACAGAATGCACCACAGTGGTATAACCTGGTCCTCTTTGCACAAAATACTGTGCAACAGATTTGCCATTCACACTGGCTCACAACAGATGCCTGAGATCTCTCACATACTGTAAGTGCAAAACTAAATCCTCATTCTAATTACTGAAGTAAATTGTCTACCCATTTAAATTCAATAATATTCTTGAGCTGTTAACATGAGCCCTGGAAGATAATCTGTCGCTCGTCTCTCAAGGAAGACTGATTTGTGATTTCAGCCTCCAGGTCTGCTCAGCCCTGAGCAAGTACCATGTATTGTAGATTTGAGACCAATGTTTTACGGGCTGGCTCCGGCTCATCATAACTTTTAGTTCTGGAAAATGTGCTTCATTACAGGAAGCACTGCTTTTAACTGCTATTAGCACTGCTAGATCTTGCATATGATCTGCATTTTAAACAAGCACACTGAACACAAACATCAACCGGCTTGTAATACTTATTGTGCAGAGCTGAAGCTACCTTCTCAATTCCAAATCTTTGATTGAATTGCCTCAAAAGCACTGCACATTCATGACATGGAACTGAAGTTCAGCTTTTAGATCAATCTGCACAATAACAAGTGGTGTTCCTCAATTTACATCCTTATTCACAGTGAACGTGGATGTTGTCTGCAGGCTTTACAATGGCGCAGAAACAGTACATACTGTATTACTGGTTGAGCAATGCTTTGAAGCAGTACTGGGTTGTGCGGTTTCAAAAAGTGGCAAAGTTCTGTAGTCAGTAATCCTCTGGGTTGTGGGTCCCAGGCCCTGCTGCAGATATGCTGATGTACCTTAAACAAAGATCTGAACCCTAATTGCTCCAGTCTATCAGTGTGAATGGGGACCAGCATTTACTGAGGTAATGCTGTGCAATGTACTGTACACGGAGAGGGGAGGGGGGGTAGTGGTGGTGGGGGGGGTCATTTACTCTCTGTTTGCTTAACACCATGGAAACCAGGATAAGCTCTGGCCCAGTGAGCTGCTGTGGCTTGAATACAGAAATTACCTACCGCCTGTTTCAAAGACCTAGTTATTATATCATCATGGTGGGTGGAAAAGCATTTAAATTTGTGAATTGATATCACATCTTCTCCACCTCCTCCATCCTGACTCCTTTTCAAACTGCGCAAGCCCCCAATCTTGTAAAACCTGCCCTGATTCTCCCAGCTGGCTTACTAACATTTCCTCTAAAGCTTGAAGGCTCTTTTCCTTTCTCCGGCTCTAGCACATCACTGGCAAGTCAAGTGCCTTCTCTTTAGGGGCTGGTGAACTGAGGCAGAAGCCAGGCTTACACAAGCCCATTCCAGAATGAGCTTTCTTCAGGGACAATAATAGGAGCATGAGATCAAAGTTTACACTTATTTTTCTTGTCAGGACTTGTTCTTCCTGGAAGAATCCAGATATAACACCAAACTCCCAGCAGGAAGCTTGAACTGGAACGCCGGCTGCGATATCACAGTCTGACTGCCACCTGCTGCTTGTGTTCTGAACTGCATTCCTCCCACAAGAAGAAAGGAGGCTTCAGGTGAAAAAGAGGAGGCTAGCTGTGCAACACAATTACGTGTGAACAATAAAAAAGGGACTGAAGGTTGCCTGAATTACAATTTTTCAATAGATCTGTGAAAAACAAAAGGTTCAATAATAATCCTGCTGCAATTTAACACAGATGTTCCCCACTCCCTGCCAGAAGTTTTTCAATGCGCTGCGGTAAAATGTGAAGTCTCCTTTCCTTTGACAGTTGGATGGTACATTAATTTGTGTAGGTGCTCTTCTTCAGTAATGCTTGAATTCTCTGAGTAAGATGAGATAAATTCTTCTGACGAAACAAACAAAAGCTACACAGCAAATAAAAGATGTGAAAGTCAAAACAGGACTGCTCTGAAAACCCACTTCATCCTTTGTTTTATGAAAAGGAACCTTGCAATACAATTCTTACCAAGGTTATATGGAAAGGCGTTTTTCCATCCCATAAATTTCTAGCAAAAAAGCCTTCTGCAATGCTGCACAGCTCTTTTGGCTGCTCCTTCTCGATAAAAGAGTTCCAACTTTCTAACACTCTCCAAGCTCCAATTTGTTTGTCTGGGGGTATAACTCTAGTCAAAACTGCATTTTATAAGGCTCAGTGGAGACCAGGATACCTTTAAATCCCACTTGTTTGCAATCTTTTTTTCAAGAAAGAAAGCACAGCTGGGTGACATTTTTTGTCACGGTCTGTTGTTTTAAAAAAGAAGAATGTGTTTTTATAACAAACCCCCGTAGAGCAACAAAGACAGATACTGTATGTAATTGATTTGATTGCCATCATTATTTTTACAATAATGACTTTAATTATGTGGGAGGCAGGGTGGAGCAGTGGTCAGCAATGCTGCCTCGCAGCGCTGGGGCCCTGGGTTCGAAACCTGGGGTGCTGTCTGCGCGGAGTTTGTACAGTATGTTCTTCTTGTGTTCCTGTGGGTTTCCTCCTGTTGCTCCCGGTTACTAATACAGTCCAACGCCATGCTGGTAGTTTAATTAGCTTCTTGGAAAAGTGGCCCTGGCATGAGTGTGTGCATGTATTTAACCTTGTGCGCCCTGTGATGGACTGGCGTCTTGTGCCAGTGTCTCCCAGGACACCCTTGACCCTGAACTGCATAATTGCTGAACACAACGCGATGATGACTTTAATGACGTCTGGTGTTTCCGGGTTCAGTATGCACTCCCTGCCTTTCTGAAATATCTGAATTTCTCCTTTTCCTGTTGGGCTGATCCTGTTGCTCATGGGAGGCTCTTAATCTCATTCTTACCGACAGGCTGGAGAAGAGTAACTCATTATGTTCAACTCCTGCCTGAACTTTCACAGGGCACAGGGCAATCTCCATACCCTCTGGGGCTCACGGAATTAAATGAAGTTCAGTTCCCTTTTCATAACCAGGTAAGACCAGCCAAGGACAGGTATTGTCTGGGGGAATGGAAGAACTTGATACAGCTGGAACCAGCTGTACTGTAGATGCTAACATCTGTGATAGCAACACCCGAGATAAACAAGGCAGGATTTAAAAAAATCAGGATTTCTTAGTATTAAATTGTATTTAAAAACAATAAAGGCACCAAGATGAAAAAAAACAACAACAAATACTCCCATAATATGTACAGATAATGTATTAAAATTACATGATTGACAATTTAATATTCTCCAAAATGATAATTTCTTACAATTCTGATCTCTCTATCTCCCACTAAACCTGTAATTAAAACAGTTAAACTATGTCTGTCCGTTAATTTAAAATAATGGAAGTCTAAAGAGGAGAAAATAAGTTTAATTCATTTTTCTGGTTTCTAGAATTAAACTTTTCTGTCACTTATATAAGGTGGTGAAAAAAACTGCTAATGTACTGTATCATACATCAAGAAGTAATGGAGATTGCTACAAAAATACCCTTTGCATCCAAAAAAGAGAACAACTGACATTGCAGGACTACTGCAAAGAGGGGGAATGAACTGCATTTCCCACAAAGCGTGCTATTGGAAATTGCCAGTCACCTGCAAATTAGAAATGTTGCTTTATTTCATTTCAAAAGGTGAATGGCTGTCTTAACAAACTTTGTTGAGAGCTGCCCAACAGGATCTGGCCCTAACAATTCTGAATACGTGCTGAAAGGTGCCGTGCTGAATGTCTACCAAAGGGATCTCAGCAGTTGGCTCTTCAAAGAAAATTGAATTTTTCTTAGAAAACAGGTGAAGGGTTTAGAATTCAGGAAATGCAAGGATAATCATCTTTTCAAGGAAAAGTAAACACAGCAGTATTGTGCTACTGTAGCTACTGTACACGTGTATTCAGACTGTCAAGCCATCCATCTCACAAAACTAAGACAGTCACTATTGTTGAAGAAGGCCGGAAGAGTACAATATGTACTCAAATGCATATTTTACTCCCTGTGACTTCCAAAAGCATGTAAAGACTGAATAATTAAATCAAAAGCAGCAATTCTGTTCTGATATATACCACCTTTGGACTGCATTACAAGCAAATGACATGCCAGCTGATAAAAAGCTAAACATTTACAAACAGCACTTTGGTCACTCTCGGCTCTGAACATACAATGACATGTTGCCATGGAAGCACTTCGAAGCGGTCAGGAATGCTCCTGTAACTGGACTACTGTAAATGAAAATTACAGCAACCTTAATATAAAGCCTTTACTACAAGCAAAATAAATAACAGCGTTATTCTTCTTTTCTTATCACCGTTTTGCAGACAGCAAACCAATTTAATCCAAATAAGTGTCTATACCCCTTCAAAAAAAATGATCTTAGAAAGACCTGCAGAAAATTAGGTCTTGGAGAATAAACCACTTCAGCCCATCAGCAGTTTAAACTCAGACACATACATGTCTAATTGTTATTAAAAATACATGACAATTTTTCCTTATAATTAGAATGCAGTTTGTCTTTTGAAGACAACTTTCATCACATTGTAGATCTTCAGATTTAAAATATTAATGTTTTGCCATCAGTGACTAGTTCTAAGGGACTAAAATATATATTTTAAAACATGAAAAATGATGCTTATTAATTTTACATGAAATAAGAAAAAACTTTAGGCTTTTTATAAAGGCGTACAAATACCATGTACTGTATAAACACACATCTGTCACTCTGAAAGATGCTAAAAGAAAGTTTGTTTCCTGATTTACTTTATAAATATTTTAAACAGTTGTATTTACAGAAGGAAAAACCTACAGGCCTTTAAAATAGAATTATTTTGTGAGAAAAAGTCAAGAAAATATTCAGCAAAAGGCACTTATAACTTTTACAGATTTTCAACTTATTTCTGCTTACTGATAAACTACATGAACACACTCCAGATGCATTGGCATAACCTACTTTCCTCAAAAAGATAAAATATAATTTTCATATTGCATCAGCCTTGAAGATTCTGTGTTATATATTGAATGGTTGTAACATAACAATTCACTGAAAACTAATTATTGTGTCAGGTTTATGTTTAAGTTGACTCTGTTGTACTGAACTGTATATGAAGATGAAGTGTTTCAGAAAATAATGAGTTTTTATTTGAAAAAACAAAAGACAGACAATAAAAAAATGACATCTTACAAGCAATGTGTGAAAAAAACACACCTGTCACTGTATTCCTTTTGAGGACATGATGAAAAAAATAATAATCAAGAGTTCGTACGTCGTTGAGATCAGTAGGTAGGTACAGTAGTGTACAGTATCTGATCTTAAGATGATAAATTCTTACAGTATTTCAAGAAAGAGCTTCAAACCCCCCAAAAAGCCTTATTATAGCCAAAGAGAATTCCAATTTCACCATCTGCCCTTGCTCGGGATGTTGTTCGCATGGGAACATCATGTCACCTGTCGCTGGGACTTGATCAGCATGTGTCAGGAGCCTTTCCTTCCTCAAGCTCCTCTCCCAGCAGCAGTAAATTCCACTATGCCAAAAGCCTGCCCACCTACTGTACTGTACAGTGGAAGAATTCAATGCCACTGGGTGTCACAGGGGGGGGTTGTCACCCCAACAGCTTTTTCGGTTGCTGCTGGCCAGCACGTTTTCATGTGGTGAAAAGCTAAAGAAAGGCTGGTCTTCCTGTACACGCACATCTGTAATACATGTGCTGTATCATATCTGTGTCTTCTGATTGAGCTCCTCTTGATTTCTTTATCTCCCTATCCAAGACTACGATCAAGTGTAAGCTGCCGAAACAATGCACCTTTCTTGGTTTAAAATGAACTTTCATATCTTGGCAGTTCTATGGCACCATTTTCAAGGCAGTAAAGATGTGGGAGACAGGCAACCATGCTCAGTATAAACCATTTAAAATGATCAGTTTTGTAATGCATTTACTAAAGATGTGCATGTCCACAATTTTTCCCCAAAAAGACAATAAAAGGTGATTTTATCTGTTTCACATTATACTGTAGTATAGTAACATCCCATTGTTACTGTATGTTTTTACTAGTTTAAGGTAAGCTTTAAAATAATTCAAAAGCTAAACGTTGCTAAACATCACGAGTTACAAAACCATGGCACAAGATTAGACTTTCTGCAGTTTCAGCTTTTCAGTCTGTGTTTAACTTTGCAGAGCAAGCTCTAAAAAACAGATCTCTACAGTAAACCAGCAGTGAATGCTCTATCAGAATTTCCCAGTGAAAATTAAGAAAAAGACAGAATATCATTACACATACACTGTACACAATGATCAAACTGCAATGCATGAACATGAACAACAGGAGAAGAAGAGGCTGCAGATTTGCAAATAAGCCTACACTGTTTACTCATAAAGAATAACAGCAGAAGCAAAGAGACTGTGAGAGGACTCTTATCACCCTACCAGTGTGCATGAGGGTCTTATTTTCCAAGACTCAAACACATGCGTTTGTCATTGTTTAGAACAGCTGGTTTGAAAACCTGTTTTGATGAAATGTTGTGTTGCAGAGCCACTTGCTCACGTGCATCCCAACAGACCTGCCTCTATATTTCCTAATGCCTATTAAACAGCTGGGGGACACTATTAATCTGGAAGTTTACAGACAGCCTCCAGGATGCACCACTTAAATGACAGATACTGTAGCTTGCAAGCTGAGAATGGAAAAGATCTGTTTACCTTGAGCTTTAAATGCTAAATGTGTCCATTTTGTTGATTATTTTTTCTGCATTTTTAAGAGATACAAATCCTTGCTATCTATCGGCAGGGAATCTATAACCATCTTTTCATCTTTCAGGGGCACATCGCTTGCAGGCAGCTGGTAGGCTATTGAATTGCAGGCAAGTCACTGGATTGACTAATATTTATTTTTCCCAGTATTGTATTGATGTCAGACTAAACCCCTCGTTCTGTCCCCGCAGTGCTGTGACTGTGTCCCCCGGTAGAGGAGAGAAGTTCCTGATGAGAATGTGGAACTTAATCACATTTGTTCGGCGGTTGTCAATTCTCGGCAACGGCGAAAACGTTCTCCCTCTAGGCAGAATTTGAAATGCCGCTTCCAAGTGGCAGACTCGTTAGCACATAATCATAAACTAAGCCCTGCATTACCATTCCAAACAAAAGAAGGACTGCAGAAAAGCACAGAAGCAGAGCAGAAATGGAAATGAGATTCCTACACACAATATTACCGTAAAGCAGAGTTTGAAAATAGCATACCCAGGACCGACAGATAAAAATAAAGTAGAATAATCCTTTAATAGCCTGTCTTAACAAAAGAGAAGGACTGTAAAAACAAAAACAAAAACAAATAATACTTTTAAAATAATAAGTGGTTTCAACCTACAGATATAGCATTCAAACACATTTTCAAGTTGCCAGTAAGAAGCATCCCAAAAGCCAAACCAATTAAGAACATCTTCCAGGGCAACTGACTGGAGGAGTAGGAGCAATTTTCAGCTGATATACTTTTTTTTGGATGGCACAGGTGTGAAGGAGTCATTTATCAGGACCTCCCAATTGTGCACGTCCCAATTTTCTTCCGCAACGTGGCACCTGAAAAAAGATGCAGCTTATGCAGGTGTCTGATTCCAGGCGGCATTATGGTGCAGTGGTTAGCTTTGCTTTCTCAAAGCAGCTGGGCCAGGGTTCAATTCCTAGAGTGCTCTATCAATGGAATTTGTATGTTTTCCCCATTTTTGCATGGAATTCCTCCAGGTGCTCAGGTTTTCCTCACGCATTCCACAGACACCCCAATTTTGATTTACAGTACAGTACAAGAATTCCACACTTATCTGATGTTGCTATAAACTGTAAAAAAACTGCACAAAATACTACAAGGAATGCTGTAGCAAACAGTGGCTGTGGGTCCATCACATTTAACAGTAAAAACTGGTATAGTAACTGCTGCTTTAGAACATGAAAAAAAGGACCTCTTCCTTTTTTTTATCTCAGACAATCCTTGCAGAGGATGACACATGAGCTTAGACACTCTGCTGGACTTCTAACGACACTATGGTATTTGACTGTCCTCAAGTGTGTCGCAGAACACCTTTGGACAAAGGGTATTTTTTCTTATTTCAAATATTTGACCATCCTCCTTATTTATTATTTATTGCTCTGAGGGGTGAAACATTTTGGCTCTGCTGACTTCAGTCATCTAAAAAAAAAAACACGTTATTGCTTTCTTGTGTCACATCCAAGGCAAAATCAGACTGTTACCTTTCGGTGGCATTTGACTACAGTGTACACTTGAGGATGATATATCTGAGCACCTTCAAACCTTGAAAACATTCCCTTCCAGATGACACTACCAAATCAAAATCAATGTTTCACCGCTGACAGTGCACAGAAATCTTGTCTGGCAGAACATTACCAAAATCTGTCAAAGTTAAAAGATACTCCTCACAGTAAACCCATGGTTAGTTATGAGTCAGTGTTCAAATGTGCATCAACTACTGTATACGTTTCAAACAATAAGATATGGAGGTGTTGGATATTCTTATGTACTTTAGAAAAAAAATATTTTAACATACAGTATACTGTGCAGAGACATGTTTAATACAGTGCATGCATTGTGACGTGATAATTATGTTCCGATCAATGAAGAATGACTGAATTACAATGTGCTCAGAGCAAATAAAGGAGAATCTAGCGCACTTTCTTCTGTCAGTCTGCGTAAAAAAAGGTTTTGTACAGCGATACAATAAATGAAAAAGATAAATGCCCTGATTTAACTACAGTAAACCAAAGTGGCCATGATGCTTTACAAAGAACAGAGGAAGGTTGTGATTTAGTCTGGAGTTGTATAAAAATGTAATGCAATGTGCATTTGTCTCTATGCAGTTATGATACTGTTTGTACAGTATAACTACAGTACATTTTGCATCTTATGATATTTTATTTCCTATATACTGTAGAATGGGATTAGCGTGATTCCAAAAGGTGAATCTTTTAATCCAAGTAAATTCAAAAAATAGACTTGAATTTGTATTTTCCACTACCTAAGGCACAGAAAAGGCCTGAAAAACAGAAGGCAGATGCAATAATCAATGCTCGCTCTGCTTGAGGAAACATCAGACTTGGCTGGGGGCAGTTGGAAGAGTAACACATCACCTGTGTAAACATCTGCAGAGGTGTATTTATGATGTTCTGCAGGGAATGGAATAGGATATCTAATAAAAGCAGGATTACAGCAGCCCCCTCTTTCTCAGAACTACTGTACCACCAAACACTGACATCAGTTCCATCTGCCCAGGCAGGTGGATCAACACACCTCATTTTGTATCCCAGTAAGAATATTACGACCTTAATAATGATGTGCTGAACTGGGTGAAGAGGTTGGAGGCAATGAGACTGGGAAATGACAGCTGTACATTATTTAAGATTTTGGGGCTCTTCTAATTTGCAAAATAAAGCTCAGAACAAACACCATGGTTATTTGATTATTACCTACAATAGGAAGAAGAAATCCAGAATTTGAGGGGGGTGAGTGAGGAAAATTAATTCAACAGTATCATTCTGTCCACAAAGAAGAAAAGGCAATTTATCAAAGCTGGATCTATTCCAAACTACTTTGTTCTTCACAAAAATCACCAAGATGACTTCAGGTCCCACAAGACCTAGGCCCTATATACTGTACTCTAACACAGTACTTCTGAAAAAGTTCTTTCTGGTTTCTGGTTTAAGCAGATGCTCTTCTCTGAGTTTTGGAATCAAATATTTGCCTTGATTTTGTGTATGCAAAGGATCAACCTAACTAAAAATAAGTGAAAACAAAATCTGACAAACGAAGGAATCTGGCTTGTACAAGCCAGTCTTTCCATTACTGGTGATTATCATTTATATTTAATGATGACAGCGAAGCAATTCCCCAAGAGTGTCATTTCAAAGCAGAGCAGAAGGCTCTCTACTTCTGGCTCTTTAAACAACTTCTGGTGTTATTACATTCTGATCTGTGTGATATCTTTATCTTAATAACATTTTTAGAACAATATAAGTGATGCTGTCAGCCAAGGTATATTCATTTGACATATAAACATGAGCATCTCAGGAGAAGATAAAAAAAATTCAACTTTAACTGTTACTGGATTCAGCCGTAATCTAAATACCTTTTTGCTTCCCCTCGAGCCAACTATCTGTAAACCACAAAAGACAACTTTCATTTTGAATAAAGTGACAAGAAGATGTGAATTTGGTTTATTCATCAAATACACTTCTCCTGGCCTCCCATGAGGTAAAGTCTCGCATGAAAGACAATGTGGTTTCTGTACCTGTCAGCTGCTAAAAATGCATATTGTCCTGAATGTAAACATGTTTCGAATCCATCTTTGGATCTTTCATTCCCTTGAATGATTAAAATATTCTGGCTCCTCTTCTCCCCAGTCGCTGATCTGACTGAGTTCTCAAACTCAAAGGAACTTGTACGCTTAACGTTACTATGGTGATTGCATTGTTTTCACTCAACGGGTAACATTGACAAGCTGACCGCAAAAGTGTGCTGCTGCTGTACAGATTATCTTATCTTCACTGATTCTATTATCTCAAGATAATATTACCCATGTAAGATATGAGTTCATCAACTAAAGCTAAATTAGGTTGCGTCCTGAAAAAAAAATAAAACAAAAAACACATTTAGGCTTTATCTCAGTCTAAAATCCAGCAATATTTTAAAATAGTAATTGTTTGAAAAACTCTTTTTTTATTACTTGGTGATATCTATAGCAGTTATTTTACTATTTCATTCAGAACTGGACAACTCTGGAGATACAGTTGGTCAGGAGTCACCGAAGGTTCATGCTGATATTTTTGTTTGCACGCTGCTTGTGCTGACTTGTATTTAAGTTGTATGTTATTTAACTGTTGTTGTTGCTGCTGCTGCTGCTTCTGTGTTTATGTTTTGGTGTCTCTCTAATATCTTTGTATTGGAGTATACAGTACATGCAAATAAGCATATCATTGCACTTGTGCATATGGCAAATAAACAGAACTGAATTCATTTGGACAGCTCTGAGCACATGTTATCTGTTTAATTATAATTAAATATATGATATTGAATATCTTTGGAAGCAGGTCTAACAATACACCCAGAACAAAGTATTGAGTCAAAGACATTTGCATGTGATGCATATGTATGTTAATATATTGTGTTAATATAGAATATTCATGTTTTGAAGACAGAAGGCCAAATAATATTAAATACAAACTACATGCTTTAACTACTGTACTTCTACAAAGTACTCCAAAGGCTTAGAGTCACGAAAGAAAAAAATTGCTCTGTAAAAAACAACAACAAATAAACACAAAACAGGCTGACCAAAATATGTTCCCTTTCATTTTTTTCAGTACAGTTCTATTGTCATAATAGGTGCAAAAAGTGTGCAAAGTGTCAGGAAATAGGAGGAAGTAGCCTAGATTTAACTTAAAAAAAATAATGACCACGGCAAAATAAAATGAAAATACTGCTGGTAAATTAGATACTGTGTCTACTGTAGGTGTGACATGAGAGAACACTAAGACAGAAGTTCTTGGACTTCTAATATTTTCTCTCTTTTGAAAGGCACCCAGGCCCAACAAGTTCGTGTTAGATCATATTTCACTGTCGCTTTCTCATTGTAAAAGTTATGGTAAGGGCATGAAACAGCCCAGGCTGGCGTGTGAGAGCTTGTTTGTCCTCGCGAAGCCCAAAGAGAGGAGCTTGAACATCTGATTTGGGAATTTGAGACTCGGCACAGGAGCTTCCAGCTCATCCTGGGTTGGCTCCAGGGGTTCAGCACAATCTGCAAGGTTACATGCCCCGCAGACGAAGCCCCGTTCTCCAGCTGTGCTTCGTATTGATAGATCAGCTCAGCGGTACCCCGTGCCCTGGACACACCGATACACCCCGGGAAGGACTCGGGAACAAGCTAGCGGAGATGAAAGTCAGTCTCTAGTGTGAAGTACAACATGCTGTGCTTGAATTAAGAACAGGTAGTGATTTAGCTGTGAATGTGAACGGGTCAATGGTAGTTGAAGAAATACAGATATTAAATTACAATGTCTGAAACCAAGTGACCTTCATGCTCTTTTTCGGTGAGCTACTTATTGTGTTGTATAAAGATATATACTGGCATTGCTTTAAGCCTCCTGAGCATCTTGTCTCTTTTTATCTGTTTTTAGATCTTGTTCTGCTTTGTGTCTTTCATGCAATATCATCAAGTACAGTATATACAGTAGGTAACTTTCCACTTAGAAACACAGCTAAAAAAACTCCAAAAAAGACTGCAGCATTCAGGCTTTTGTTCATTGAATACAAAGTTTGGCTTCTGTCACAGGAGACCAAAAAAAAGAGTAAAAAAAACAATGACAACAATATTATGTTAGAAAACAAACCCCACAGGACTTCTGACACTAGATAACTGATCTAGTGTCTAGTGATCACTAGATAACTGATCTTGGCAAACAAGACACAGCAAGACTGGTTTAAAGAACTCTAGAAGCCCCCTCCTTAAACTCCCAGCACTGCTCAGTCTGTTTAATAAAATTTAAACCCAGGGCTTTGAACTCACAAAATGTTTTTTTCTCTAGTGCGACAACTCCTCATACTATATATGATACAGCTGTTTGTTATGTCATGTCAACATACTGTACTGTGCACGTGACCAAGATGACCAGGAAAACTGTTTCATGGTGCTGAACACTTCACACACATATTATGGTACATTTTAATAGCATGGTAAATGATAAAGAGCACAGAAAAAAAAAACTTTTTTGCATAATCATCACTAGATCTTTTTAAATGACTAATTGAATACATTAAATCCTCACTCACTTAAGTTCTTGGACTGAAAATGGGCCTTATTTTTCACAGATATACTTAAAACTAATTGGAGTTTCTGAAATAAGCATTAATAATAAACTCTTAAACTGGTCCTTTAAATGTAGCACCTGTTTGTAGCACTCATTTGTGTGGTTTTAATTAATGATCCAAAACCTCCACTAAGATTCTAAATAGTATAATTTTCACTCTACTTTCTTTCCTCTTTTTGTACAAAGTATTAATTACCACCAAATAATGTGGGAACATCTGTTTACAAATGAACAACCTGTAATTGTGTTGTAATTACACATAATGAAAGCATGAAAGTCACCCTATATTAATTCCTAGAAAGGGTAACATAGAAAAAAAACATTGTATAATTAATCATTAATTAAGGAATCATTTTGATTTGCTTTGCCTAAGCTGAAGTCTGACCAGTTCATCAACAGCACATCTAAACTGATTTCAAGCCAAGTACAGATTATCACCAGATTGGTGACACCTTCACTTTTGAAAAACAGACACACAAATGTAGGTACCCTTTGAAAGCAATGCTGTCTTAAATTTAAATCACCTTGAATCTCATACTGAGAAGGTCCTGGTTTATTCAGTGCTTGTGCTAAATCTTCAAAGAGACCCAAAGTACTCAAGTATATGAGGTCTGTCTTTGGGGGATTAATTTCAATTACCAAACGATAACTGTCTATGTAGAAGTCGTGTTACTGTATGCAGCTTTTAGAAATTAATCATTTCTAAAGTTCTAATATTTTATTAGCATTAAAAGGAGCAAACAGCCTAGGAACATCTACACTCAAAAACATATTTTATACAGTATATAGAGAATCCCTTAACAACTACAGATATTTAAAAAACAGTACAATCAAATAAGACAAAATAAAAAAATATATAACGAACAAACACATCACATCTCATCATCATCATCACAACATATCACAACCACATAAAAATAAATTATTTTGAATCATGACAGAAATCATTATCATTATTATTATTATGATGATTATGATTATTAAATCTTTATAGGTCTGTATAACCGGAACATACACATTACATTAAAGAAGGCAAAGCTCTGAAGAATACTCAGGATGTCATCTGATTTGGAAGAAACAAACCAGATTTGCCTAAGAAAGACTCTCAATCTTGGATTTTTATGCAGAGCCTAAATATCCTAATACAGTCAGTCAATAATAATAATAATAATAATTAATAATTGCTTACAATTATATCGCGCTTTTCTGGACACTCCACTCAAAGCGCTTTACAGGTAATGGGAACTCCCCTCCACCACCACCAATGTGAAGCATCCACCTGGATGATGCGACGGCAGCCATAGTGCGCCAGAACGCTCACCACACATCAGGTATCAGTGGGGAGGAGAGCAGAGTAAATGAAGCCAATTCATAGATGGGGATTATTAGGAGGTAAGGGCCAATGGGGTTACACCCCTACTCTTTTCGAGAAACCCCCTGGGATTTTTAATAACCACAGAGAGTCAGGACCTCGGTTTTACGTCTCATCCGAAGGACGGTGCCTGTTCACAGTATAGTTTCCCCGTTACTATACTGGGGCATTAGGACCCACATGGACCAGAGGGTGAGCACCCCCTGCTGGTCCCACTAACACCTCTTCCATAATGAGGTGAAATTATTAATAATGATATCTACTCTGATATAATAAGATATCATTATTAATAATAATGATATCTATAATGATATCCATATTAATGAGTCTACTCATCTGCCCGTACAAGGCACATTTTTTCCTAAAAAATGCATTTTGGATGAATGCCTGCTATCCTGAAGTGCGAGAAACCATTGGAAACTAGCTCACATATCAGACCAATCCAACAAAGTAATGGCAGAATCCCATTGGGTTGATATAAGAAGCTTCTGGCGAGGTTTAAGTTGATATAAATTAATGTTTTCACATTGCACCGAAGAGGCATGAGGAAAAAAAAGCACACTGAATGTTGTACCCAAGACACCGAGCAAACCTTATCTTGTGTGAAAGGCACAGCAGCACCTTAAGATGCCAGTTTCAGTTTACATTGAGGAAATCATCATTCAGGATAAATGCTTTAGGATCCCTGCTTGGCAACTGAGGTCTTTAAAATGCAATGCCACAGCTCGCAACCACACAGTCATCTTTCATTTCAGCTATATTTACAGAAAGCACACAATATCCCAAAACATTATTTTCTAAACTCATTAAATACAAAAAAAAAATAGGCACAGACGAACACCTATGGGAACAATTATGTTTTTAAACACAGACATACTGTAGGTATGAACTATTAAAGAGGGTCTGTAATTTTTTATGCTCTTTCAGTATTTACGCTCTTTTAAACACACTTGAAGAAAACACTCCAGAAACTCTTCATTTTTCCTCATGCTGCTCTTCTCCTGATTGGATTCTGAAACTGAAGATGAAAGATTTGACAATCCCCACTTACTTGGACACGGAATTAAGACCGAAAAGATGTACAGTACAAAATGTTTACTAGAATTCACTAGAACTGCAAAAACACGTTTCTATAGATTTCTGTGCTCCTGTTTTGCTTTGATGAAATAAATATTTAAATGTAATGTTACCTCATAAAACCTTAAGTAGTTCTGTGGGCCAGTTTAAATATCATTAATGTCTTTGTCCTGATTTGCTTGTTGTTTACTAAATCTCTTTAACTAGATCACGTTATTATATAGTATGCAGTTTCAAAACACGTTGTAATATTTATGTCAATCTTCTTTTAATGTTTAGCACATTGGGTTTCATAAAAAGTTCTCACGGTTAGATAATTGATCATTTTGAATACTGTTACAATATTATTACAATATTCAAAAGTACTTAAGAACACCTCAGGATGCACCAAACCAGTCTACAAGTGCATCTTTTTCCTTTATTTTGGTAACTTGAAATTTTGAAATTTGTTTAACAATTTACTAGAATCCTCAAACTGTGAACTGTGAAGATATATGCTTTTTTCCCAAATAATTTATGCATCTATTAATATAATTAACATTATTTAAAACAGTAATAAAATCCTGAAGCTGAAGTACATCAAATTTTGAGCAATACCCTTTCTAAGTATCAAAAGCATACAGTTTCTCTAACATCCCTAAGCTGGTATAGGGCAAGTTGTGATGGCAGAGGGTAAGCTGTTGGTTGTGTCTAATCGCCCTCTGGTGCTATAAATAACAGCCATCAATTTCCTCTCCATCGATCATGGCCTCACAGTGTGTTGCCAGGGTCTAAACTGACCTGACTCCATGCCTGACTGGTTCTCTTGCGCTGTGCATGATCTATCCAACATCCCGAAAACTGAAAAATGAAGAGCTTCCTGACACAGTTTAATTGGCTGCAGTGAGAGGTCTATCAGTGTCCTGGGACAGGCGATTATTCAGCTTACTTCTGGACAAGGTTAACTAACCTGTCTGCTTAGGACAAAAAGAATTGTCAGTGTGTTTCTTTTTGTTGTTTATTTTATTTTGCATTTCCTCTAAAAATGCTCTAAGGCAAGCACGGATCAGGACGAGACCAGTGTGGCTTTCAGCTCATGTGAATTTTACATGCTTTACGTTCTTTCTTAATTTTATTTTTTTTTAATTTTGGAACTGAGTCTTTTTCTGTTCTACTGTATATCCATTGTGAATTGATATCTGCTACAGTCATCTACAGAGATTGATCAGTCTTACAATTATAACACCTGGACTATAGATCAGAACCTCAGCACAGCGGCTTCTTCCAAAGAAGTCCAGAGTGTTCTGCATTGACTGCAACATTCGGCAGGAAATGGCATATTTTTTACCCATCCCTCTTTGCTCACTATCTTTAATATAGCAAACACCACAGCATTGTTAATAGCAGCACTAAAGCTCCCCTTTGGGGACTGAAAGAGTATTGTTGTTTTATTTATTTTTTTCCTTAAGATCCCTATCATTTCCATCCTGCAAACAATTAGAAGAGCTACTTTCACTTAATGAAACAGTCGTGATGAATATTCTTTACAATATACAGTGCATTATGTTTTTTTATTATTGTTATTATTATTATTATCATCACTGAATGACACAAATAAAATGTATTTATTAAACTTACTGTCCTATTGCTCATCCAGGTGGGGCTGCACACTGGTGGTGGTGGAGGGGAGTCCCCATTACCTGTAAAGCACTTTGAGTGGAGTGTGAAGTGTGTATAGAACTGTGGACTTGTGCATGTTCTCTGTGTGAAATGTACATGTATTATTGGGTTGTTTCTATCTACAGTATGCTTTTGCACCAAAAAACACCAGATAAAATTCCTTGTGCACGTAACGTACTATACAGTACTTGGCAAACAAAGTGATTCTGATTATACTATAACTACTGTACATTATCCGGCTGACACAGGTAACCAGCAGAAGGACATTTTACTGGAGAAAAACAGAGTGAAATGCCTAGAGGCAAGGTAAGGATACAACAGCAGTGGCATACCTGGGTTATGAACCCACAGGCTTCCAGTTTCGAGGCCAGTTGAAGGAACTACTCCATAACTGCTACTGGCACTTTTAGCTGAGAAGAATAATCGTCCTGTTAAAGGGGTAAAAAAAACAAAAACAGGACCGAATAAAAAAGTACAAGAATCTACAACTTCGCAGCTCTCTGCAAATCAGCTGACAAAGCACACATACTGTACTGTACCTCACAGAAGAAGCTTTAGCTGAAACTCTCCATTCCATCAGGGAAAAAGAATCGTTATCCATAATTAATTTTGTGGATAGGACATACGAATATCTACAGCTAATGAGGTGAGTATAAAGAGATCAAGTTTGATAAGGAAAGAGGACAAATAAAGCAGCACAAAAACATGAGTAATACAATAGACAGATATTATAATATATGGTAATTTGTGGACTCTGCGCATGAGTCAGCCTTATCAACTGCAAATTATTACCCTATTCTAACCTGCACTTACTATGTCGCTCACAAAGGTATTACCATCTAAAGGGTTTAATTGTAAACAGCTGGAAGTGACAAGATTTAAACCTCCTTAGAGGCACAAAAACCATAGAAATCAACCCCCTCCTATGTACAGTGGTTATCTCCCAGTAAAAGTGATTTTAATTTGCAAGTATGAAAAGCTTATTACAAATTATCCGTACCCCGACATACTGTACATTTAAAAAAAAATAAAATGGTGGTATATTTAAACTAAAAAAAAAGAAAAACATCCTTAAATGAAAGTACTTAATGCACAAGGAACATATGAATAGGCTATTAGCTCTGCATGATGATCCCTGATCTCTAAGTACACAGCAAAAAAGTTTTGCACAACCCTGCTATTATTACCCATGATTCCAGGGTAAAGCAGAACTTTGAGGCATCGTTCTAAATGTACTTTAAAGAGAAAAACACGCAAAAAAAAAATGCAAAAGCAGTGCTTTATCCAATATTCACCCCACCATGGGACGTTGTAGCATTGTTAGTAAGCACACAGAAATATCTCGCATAATTTAATTTTTGTCTTATCAGCAAGAGCTATAGACAGCAAAAGACTACAGTATAATTATATTGTAACCTTGTATTTCCATGCTATAAATTTAATACAGTACTTACTGTAACTGTGTTACTTATCTTAATACGATATCTGTAGCTTGTTTGCAACGGTTAATGCACCAGATTTTGTTTTTATAAAGAGCATAAGAACAAGGATAAGTACCAATAATAATGACTTTGGCCACATATAAATGGGCTACTTGCTATTAAAATTGAGCACACAAATCAATGTCAGTAAAAAAAACAATTTCGGCCAACAGTTTCAAATACTGTGATTTCTTTTAACAAGGTTTCGCCATTCTTGATTTACAGAAAAAAAAGCATTTGAAATTGCTGGTTTGTTTTCTAGGCATAGGATTCTGAGCCGTAATGTCTTTAAACACAATTCAAACATTCTGAAAAAAATGCTCGAGGCTCCCATGTCTGGCAGTGAAATTCATAATGGTATTAAAATCAAAGCAGAATCTGTGGATTTCCTTCACACAAACATGTACCGCATTTCAGCAAGCATTTGTCATTTCTTCAGGCACCATCAAATACCTAAAATGTCAGCCTTTCATTATATTAAACTTTGTGGAAAAACTCTCTAAGCAATTTGTTATGTAATCTTCTTTTTCTGGACACGGCCAATACTTCAGGATATATCATTACATCCCTCCAAAATCAATCCACAATCTGTCAGTGTCACTGATATCATACCCTAATACTACCATTGATATAATAAACCTAATATTATCCCAACCCCACAGAAAACTTTTCACCAAATTAAAAAAAGCCTCAAAGGAAAAAAAGTTAAACTATCGTTTTACTTCTCGGTTTCACGTAGCGGTTATTCTGCAAATTTCTGTCTACCAGACGCTGCCTCTGGCTTAAGAAAAAAAACACCTAGACAAGTGCCCGACTCCTTTTCAAAAATAGAGAACACAAAAAGGTGTTGTTTGTTCCATAAAAAATCATTTAGCTTTACATGCTGACAGTCCTTGAGGAATAAATTGGAGAATTATTTCGGAATATTTTGGCAAAGGTCTCCGGTAGGTTTTGATAGCTAATAAATCATGTCCCTCCTTCACTCTCCCCCTGTCAGTGGAGATGTCAGTTTCCTCTGCGATCCTGACTCCTTCACAGCGCAAATACTTTCACCATATGGGGAGAGAGAACTTGAGGAGGAACCTTTCCAGATGTGTAAATTGGAAAAGACAGGGGGTCTTGATGTCCTCAGCAGCTCCAACAGATGCCCATTCTAAGGTACATGTATTAATAATGCACTGATACCACTTTTCAAAATACAAGCTTCTTCAGACTACATGTGCTTTTCTCTCATATGTTCCCTGTTTTCACAAACGAACTACAAAACTCTGGCAAATATGTACATTAGAAAAACCAGCCTCTTGTCTCGGTAAGAATGATGCAGATGACCTTTTCTAAAGCATCTGTTCCAAGGAGACTTGTTCATGATCATTGCTTGAAAGAAAAATGGAACATATATATATAATAAACTCCCAGCGGCATAATTACTAATATTCAAGTTCATTTGTTTAAATAATATTTTTTTTAGTAAATTCAGCATGTTAAATTTACTAAAATCAATAGCTCAGCTTATTCTTAAACAAAGTTTCAGGATTTTAAGGGATCGAAATCTAATCTTTGAAGGTTTAATATTACATAAAAAAAACAAAATTGGATTTTTTCTTATATCATGCTACTGGGGACATTTATACAAGCGCTAATTAAATAGTAATGTAACTGCATTGAAGAATATAGTGTAAATGATACACATTCTTGCTGATGTAAGGAAAGTGAGACCATCAACTTGTGAATGAAGGTCTGTATCCCATTCCAAATTGTCATTTATTGTTAGTGAATGTCTGATTACTGAAATCAAGATACATTATACATCAAACTTCAGTTGGCTTACAAAAAGATCAACACCTGAAAGAAACGTTTTGTCTGGACTGAGAAAAGAAAGTTTGTTATCTCGTTGATGGTTTTTTGTTACATTTGATTTACACAGGGAAAAATGGTTTCCTTTAAACCCACTGAATTATATATGGTCCTCACCTTAATCCCCATGCATGGCTTATTATAAAGAACGATTGTCTGTCTTATGTTTGGGTCTGTAACTGCTTGACTGGAAACTAATTTGATTTTGGGACAGGACTGCTCGTCAGTAGTTAGAACACACCAGCTATTCTATAGTACTCAAGAGTATGAGTTTTAATTGAGATTGAAACCAAGCTCTGTGAAACAGGAGGTCAAAGAAGCACCTGATCCATGCTGTGCATTAATATGCTTCCACACTACATCTACAGTAAAAAAAGAAGCTTTTTGCAAGCAAGCCTTCTTGACCTCTAAGGGAGTATCAATAGTTTAACACGATTTCTCTCTTAACCTTTTCTAACTAATGACAGAAGACATACTGTATAATTCACGTGATGGAGTGCTAATCACTGCCAGTGTCATCTTGCAACAGTACAGTGAAGAAATTATGAACACAAAAACATTAAAAACTAGATTCTGTTAGTTAATTTGTTAAAAAGAAGAGAAACTGGGTTTTCATTAACAGAAGAAGTTCTGAAGGTTTATTTAATAAGATTTTAACCACTCGAATAGATGTACTGTAACATGCTGGTGTTAATATTCCGGTGGATTCTTGCATGTTTTTCAAAGCAGGAGATCTTTAACTCTGGCTTTATCTCTGCTCCCCTGTGCCACAAGTCAGCATATTATTACATCACACTTGCACAGAGAGTGTAAGTGTTATTCTTCCAGTTACTTTCACCAGAGTCAACATCAATCACAATCCCTACCTGCCAGACACATTGTACGAATAGCCCCCACAGGGGGAGGTGACATGCTGTTGTAAATAAAAATGCATCTAACATAACAGAGTTGCTATCACATCTCTAGAAGAAACACATCACATATACTGAATATTGAAATTTCCTCTCCAAATGTTCTTAGTTGTGCATACAAGAAACAGAAAAATGATTCCATTAGAAATCTATTACTGTACATTTAAAATGACACAGATATTAAAGGATCTAGATTTCTAAGCTTGTATAAATTCAAAATATACTATTAAGAAAGTACTTTAACTTCATACCTCATACAATGCTTTGTTTTATTTTATGTTACATTATTTTACAGATGAGGTACCGTATAATGTAACTCCCTACATGTCTGTTAATGCCCCAAATTGGAAAACAGCATGTTAAAATTCAATATGACAAATCCAATAATTTAAGGTCTTTTTCTGAAAAAAATAAAATTGCGCTGTGCCATCAAATCAAATGCCTTCAATTTCTTTTCCAGTGACAACATGTCCAAAATGCTAATGGCAGCAAATTCCATTTTTGGTTTACCAGGTGTTATGTTTCTTTACAAATCCAGTAAGTTATTGCTGTTCTTATATGCTGACTCCAGAATGTGACAACCTTCTTTGACCTACCCATAATTCAGTGCTTCGCCCTTCCATCTCGTAATCAGTAAAGGATAATGGAACAGTCTGTGGAGTGAGTTGGAAAGGGTATTAAGAAAATACACTGTAGCCCAGGTAATAACACAGTAGGATAAAATAAGACAAGGCTTCAGTTGTTCTTTAAAGCCTTTAATTGGGATAAAAAGGTAGTGGAATTGCTCTCTCTGGAAATGGCAATGATCAATCTAAAAAACTTTTTTTGGGGAAGTGAATAGCATTAGTCCATATCACCATTCAACAGCTGTTAATGTGGTAAACAGTAGAAACTGTCATAGAGCAGCTAACTTTTCACAGTTTGTATTATAGAAAAATTAGCCAAAAGCACCCTGGAGTCTTTGTCTATCTGTGTCACCTTGCTGAGCTGAAGGAAATGCAGAACCTTAGTGCAGTTGTGAGGTCCAGAAAAATTATGGAGACTGAGAGCTGGGAGGGTTTAAATGCTATGATGAATGATCTCCAAAGACTCACAAGCTTAAGCTTCTGCATCCAGAGACTTTGTTTTATTAATGTTTCTATTGTTGCTTATTTTATATTTTAGCTCCTGATTCATCGGTTTTAAAAGTTTAGTCACTAGTTGTATTTGAAGCATTTTTTTATACTGTAGTGTAAATCATCAGTTTTGATATCGTAACACTTCTTTTAGAATATAACTTAATTCAAAGGAACAGGTAGCGGGTTTATTCTATGCTGAACAGAAAAGAAAGGAGAAACAGCGTTTCAGCCGTGGAGCCCTCCTCAGGTGTGGATAATTGAATAATTCTTCAATTATTAATTATAATTTAATTAATCGGGTTGTGGAAATTTTACCCACTGTATTTGCTGCCTTAGATAAAACTGGACGATGATGAGGAAGAAGAGGAAGAAATACTTAAAATACATAAAATATACTGAAAATATATTTTCTGTATTGTAGTGCAAAAAATATCCGTGTATAAATTCTGAGAACATTCCTAACGTCCTGATATCTGTTTTGTCCTTTTCTGTTAATAAGCAGAAGCGGCAGCGACGCCTCACACTCGTTACCCAGGCAATAGCACACAGCCCACTGCCGGACAGACGTCACTGGCAGTTCTATAAGTAACTAGAATTAGACAGCCTCTGAAAATCAATACCATAGAGTACGCATACGCCCTGGTCCCTATCCCATCCTGCTCATCTCCATTGATTTGAATCCTCCTTCCAATCGTGACCCACAGGACAAACTGTGGGCTGCCTTTTAGGCTTGAAAAAACATCTGATCTCGAAAGAAGAAGGATCCAGCCCCATTTTCATTAAAAGCTTTGCCCGCTGCGGATGGGACACCAGCCCCTCACACCGCACACTCATGCGCTCATTTACAGCAACTGAGACATTCTACAATTCACCAGGAAAGCATGTTTGTGGGATGTGGGAGCCAAGTGGAGTCCCCAGAGAAACCCAAGACAAACACCCGATCTCCATACAGACAGAGCCATAGTAGAACCCAAGGCCACAGAGCTTTATAGCGACAGCCACTGCACCCCCTCCGCACACATGCCATACCTAAATGTGTAACAAGGAGGAAAAGGCTTTCAGATCATGCAAACGAAATAACTGAAGCCTAAGAAGTTAATGAGGGGCTTGCTATTTCCCTATACATCCTACGCAAATAATTCTATCAAGATGTCAAGATGCATTTTAAAAGAGCTCAGTGCATCAGCTTCTACAGGAAGTCTTGGGAAATTACTCCGTGCATGAATAATCCTCTATACGAAGAAAAAAAAATGTTTTTTTTTAGTAACACAATGGAGTCATTATTTAGTGTTTATTCATTATGTGGTTTGACAAGAGACGATACAGTATTGATAACTGAATCACACCAGGTACAGGTACAGTATGTCTAATGTGTCAAAAGAACAGAGGAAAACAGCTACAGTATTTCATTATCAGGGTGATGATGTTAATGCATTTCCCATTTCCAGTGCTGATCCCTGAATATCACAGATCAGGAAATAAAAAAGTCTTAATGGATGTATTTTATACACACATTTATGGTTCTATGAACATAATGTAGATACAAAATACAAAAAAAACAAAACAAAACAGTGTCATTCATAAGGTACTGTATTCATTCATAATAACTGCCTGCTGAATTTTAGCATGGTACCCTGGTTAATCTTTTCTTCTTCCACAGACTGATTACTGTACTGTATGTTCTGTTAAAATACAAACACTTTTTTCAGCATCCACAGAACAGGTAAGAAATTGCATTTGATGCAGTCTTTTTTTTGGCAAAAGGAGAAAAGGGTCTCACTTCTTTCTGGAGTTTTCCAAAATTCCTTCAAAACAGTTGCACCGCTGTTTACAAGCATCAAGCCCTGGTATAGGATCTATCACACAGAGATAATGCCAAAAGGCAAAAACAAAATAACACCCGATGACAGAACAGAAGACAAGCAGAATTACAGAAGAACCAGTAAAGGTTTATTCCAAGCTGAAAAGAGAAGAAAGGAAACACACATTTTCAGCGGTGGAAAAAGTGGATCCGAAGTGAAGAGGTGAGAACCTAATTAACTCATTAGATGAGTATTTTTCCGAACTGTGCAAACTAAGTACCTTACCATTAAAAAACAAGTTGAGTTGGGCAAAACGTGAGACCTCAGTTATACAGATACTGTGTAAAGATAGACCAGGGGTGGCCTGAAGAGCAGGTACAGTATCTGCAGGTGTTCATTTCAGCTCGGCTCTTAATGACCCACAGTAAATCAGTTCATTACTGAAATCGAGTTTGATTATGACTTTCGAAACTTGTTAAGACAAACCGGAAGTGTTACTTAAAAGGTCTTGTCAATAGTGAACTGACATTGTCAATAGTGGACTGACACAGTGAGCTTTTAAAGGGATAATTAATATACGTACTGTATACAGAGGACTTGGAAATCTTTTAAACCTCTTTTCAAGACTTCAGTATTAACCTTTAATCCTGCTTAAAACAGCCTTCTAATAATTACCCACATGTATGACAGATTTTTGGTACCCTATATTTATGTTGAACAACAGCAGAAACTATAATGCTTCACTTCACCGCTGAAAAAAAAAAACTTTCTGTGTTATAATTTTTTTTTTCACATTTTGGGTGGTGAGGGCATCAGTGTGCCTTAAGGCAACTGTGGAAAAAAATAAATGGCCTGGGGGTGCTCTAGTCAATTCTTTGACCCAAACTTAAGCATTGCACTCAAAATCAAAGTAAACTAATTCAGAAAGTACGATGCACATTCGTTTTCCTTGCAAGGTTTAAGATACTTCTATGCATTCTGACATTTTGATCAGTGACGTTTCGGGTCTGACCAACACTTCAGACCACCGACCAAATCAAAATGCCAAGCGCTGCTTAAAAGTGGGTTTGTGGGTTTCCCAGCTGCTTCCTGTATCTACCTAAATTCAAATAGCAATCATGCACATGATTCGGGAATTCATATTTGAAGGGCTAGTCAATATGACAAATTATTCAATTTAATCTGGTCCTTGGTCTTTGATCTTGTTTATGGCACCAGAAGTTGGCAGCTTTCTCTGGCAGGGCATGCCAGGTATCTAAGGCCTTGTGACACAGATTGGTTTTGTTAATGACAAGATTCCCTTCATCAGTCTTTAAGACTGTATGATAGGTACTAAAAGCCCCTCGTTCAGCTTCTGTCAGCCCTAAGGAAGAATGAAGTACTGCGTGCAGTAAAGACTCTAAAAGTGAGTGCATTTGTTTTTGCTAGGCTAAAAATGTCAACACTGGTCCTTTACAGTACAGAAAGATTAAGTACAGGTGCATATCATTATTACTTCTGTAAAAAGTATGGTTTCATTTAAAAAGTAAAATGAAATTAAGCCAGAAGCAATATCCTTATATTACTCATGATACTCCTGACCTGAGACAGACTCTATTACCTTTTTGCCATTTTTAATTTCAGAAATGCACAGTTCTCTTATTCATAGTCACTACTTTCTTTATTAGCACTTCAGAGATTTGACTACCACTGGAATTGTGCCCTACTGAAGAGAATCAAAGGGAGCTCATTCCACACCTGACCAGTTAATTTGAGAGCTCTTTTGATCTGGCAATTTCATTTATTTTATTACTCTGCCTCTTAAAGGGATATTGGCAGGGAGAGGATGAGGAGTGTCATCCCGGCTTCTGTAATTTGATGTGAAATGTAACTTGCTTTCCATTTGTTTACAGTAATTCACAACCACAAATCAATAAACACCGACAGCAACTTGAATCTATTCACTCATGTCCAAATCTTGGTCAAATATCTGGCAAACAGCAGTGGATTCTCATAACTCATGTTTTTAATTGATTCTTTACTCAGAATTATATTGTAATACACTTGAATTATCTCTCAAGGGCTCATTTCCTAGCTATGTCTTAGCAAAACAGGACAAAGCTAATTACCCCTCAATAATGTCTTTAAACTTACAGTATCTGTCCATCTACTGTGTGAGCCAAAAAGGCACTTATTCCTGGTTGGCAATGTCAAACAGGATGGGATGCCAGTCCATTGCAAGGGCACACACACAGAAGCACAAGTAACTTTACACAGCATTTTAAGGACAATTAACCTAGACAGCACATTTTTCTGGAAGAAGGAAGAAAACCAGAGGAAGCAAGCACACTCTGCAAAACTTCAAGCACACAAAAAAAATTGTCCAGTACTTCCCTGCCACCTTGTCTCACTAGAAGTCAGTTATTGGACAACAACACTCACTCAATATCACAAAGCCGAAATGAGAATCACAACAGTTAAAACAAGTGATGAAAACCAAAGTACTGTATGAAATCACAGCAAATTACAGTAATAAAATGATAATTGATTTCAAATATAAATAATTGAAATTTAAAGTCATTTTTCTTTTGCTGGCACAGTGAAGACACTGTATAGCTGAATTAAGGATTTACAAAAATATAAATCTTCCAGCAAGCAACATTATAATTTGCTCAAAGCTCATACTTCATAACATTTATAAAGCTTGTAAGTTCAAGTCTGCAAGCTCTGAGGCTTTGGAAACGTACTGAGTATTTAATTAAACTTGCAGGACAGTAAGATACTGACATTTACTTGGCTGGAAAAGACTTTGAATGACACTTTGTAATTCTTAATGCAAAATATAATAAACAGATTGTAGCAAATAACATACAAGATACAAGATAAGTTATCAGCTATGGTTGGCTCACACTTCCAACTTAAGAAAAGACTCAGACTAGTTCAAAAACCCGGTGTTGCAGCTAAAATACATCTGGATCTACTGTTTAATATTGTGACAGATACTTGACTACTTCAGCAAAATTTTTGGTTATTTGTCACAATCAGATTCTGTCTTGAGCACTGAAAATGTATTTGCTTTTCTGTATAATGAAAACGAAAAGGAAGATGTTACTTTGAGTATCAGATAAACATGATTTTGGCAGATACAGCAGATAAGGCTGCATTCTGTTGGAGAAACACTCCTGTACTCTAGAATATTTCACAATGAGTGACAGCTCAGATTATAACACAACTCATGAGATTCCTTACTAGATAATTAGAAAGTTATAACATGTGTTTCATTTCAGATTCAGCTATTAGATAAAAAGATAAGTGTGAGCCCTTATCATCACATTTTCCTTAGTTTTGCACACATTTCACATTCGTCCGAGACAGCCAAAAGGAAATTCGAATCACTATCAAGTTCAATCAATCAGCCCAATCATGAATGAACCAAGAGTTGTTTAATGAAAACTTTAAAACACTGCCACCATTGCATACACTCAAACATCAGAGTAAACATCACAAGTACTGCATTTCATAAAACCACTGTTACTGCCTGACTGTAACATGATCTGCCATCTGCTCAAAACACAGTTTATACATACATTTTTATAATTTTATTTCCTGTGATTGCAATACACTTCATCCTTCCATCATCCTGAACCAAATGGAGAGAAATCCTTTCAGATAGCCAACACTGCTTGAAAATGGTACCTTAAGCAGAAATAAAAAAACAGGTAAACAGAAGATCAAGATGCAGAACAGAGAGACACCCTAACAACAGGTACTGTAAATGTACAGTAGATGAACCCCACCCCCCCACCCCAAAGTATACCTAAAATAATTATGAGTCCTTCCTTGTTAATCGGCATCATTCTAAGGAGATCAGCTGTACAGCCAAGAAAGATAAAAAAAAGCGATTTGCCTGAATATAGTGTACTGGTTCATAAGTATAATTGCATCCGCCTTACACAGATCTATTCTAAACCATTACTGATGAAATACACTCACTTGACATTTGGAATAATATCTAGATGCACTGTACTGCCAGTCTTTTTTCTAACATGCCAAGGGTCTTTTATCCAGTCTACTAATTGGATTGGATTGTCTCATTCTCCATGTTCTAAACAGGGTTATTATTAGTCCGCCATTAACACTGGAGGAATAAGACTTGGCCTTTGTTTTGAGGCAAACAGTCATTTCGGCTGCATTCATGTAGACTGATAAAGACACTCTAATACAAATCAATACACTTCCTACCTCCTTCTAACCAGTAGTTTGTTTTAGTGCATGAATAATGTAAATGGCACATCAATCCTACATTTAATGAGGGAAAATATCCATCTCCAGTTGTCTCCTTTAAACTGTTATAACATTTAATTATCTTACTTCATACCTGTTGCTAATATTTAAATATTAAAATACACTATTAAATAGTCTTACAGTATATAGAAAGAGATTTCAATGGGTTTACGTGTATGCAGACCTTATTTATTTATGGTAAATCGACACTTCTTTATTCAATGGTTTGTGGAACACACAGTAACTGTCCTTATAGTATGTTCTTGTGAATCAACAAAGACTGACCCTTTTAAACTGGCACATATACAATACTGTATAGAAATAATACAGTACATTACATAAAGTCCAAAAAAGGGTGCTGCACAGAGGAGAAAAAAAATGAAAATGACATCTTTCCTTCTCACGGTGGCAAGCTAAGAAATTTGGTAAACAAGAATGGAAGTCCACACTGGCCAAATTAAAAAAAACCTCTTCGTGCATATTGGATCCTTGAAAGACTGTTTAAAAAGTTTTCTCTCTGGAAGTAATTTCCTTGAGGTATTTAACTCAGAGATACAGATTTATGCCTTGTATGCTGTGTACTTTGCATACCATTGTTCCTGCAGTAGTTCTGCGCTGCCCAATTTGTTGCAAGCTGCAAACTCACCAGGGCGCAAGAGGAATTGGAGACTGTTTTGCACTGCTCTCAGTGGGATAGATGAACAGGCAATTATCTGCGTATTATTCAGAATTGGTTCACAAGCTGATAAAACTTGGTAAAAAAAAGAATGCTTAAATCTTGTGCTGCATGTTGATTTGGTAATACTTTACCCTAGGTGTCTGGGGAATCAAACTAGCAAATTAAAGGCTTTAATATCAGGGCAGGATTTTACTACACATTGTTTGAAGGCAACCAATTAAGAAGTCAAATTAAAAACTCGAGCCCAAACTTTTTCTTTACTTCTCCAGAAAAAAACAACATTTAAACAAAATCAGGCTATGTTTGTTACAAGGGAAAAAAATAGAATTATTTTTCTACAAGGCAAGTCATGTGATTAATACACAGTGCACTAGTAAGATCTCATTTACAAACTTAAATTACTGGTCACCATGTTTCAATAAGGACTCTGTTACTCTGAAATCAAGCAGACAGTTAACGATTAATCCCTTGCCTTAAAAGAAAGTCTTACAGGTTGACAACTATGCTAGGACTTGTTTCAGTCATTTAGAATCCTAGAAGATCAAACCAAACACTTTGTGAAGTGAAACACAACCCAGGAAGAAAATGGAAACTCCTGGGAGTGTTTCTCTGGGAAACTCCTGGGAGTGTTTAGTAATGATAACAAGAGGCAGTTCTTTACACATTAAGCAGCGGGAGTCTTGCAAAAGCCACCCAACCATATTCTCATGGCAAGAAAAAGCTGTACAAGATCCTTAGGATCCTGTGATCTTACAGTTGGATCTTAGACCTAAGAGATCCTTTTACCTCACCTCACCTACAAGCAGCCAAATAAGCTATGAGGTCTGAATGACATCATCTTACCTGACATCATCTTCATTGACATCATTTTCGCTGAGTACAGGCCAAACGTTTGAAAGTAAAATAAAGACAAAAAATAATATCTTGAACTCAAATGAAAGGGTTCAGATTTTCTCTATATGTATTTATTATTACCTATTATTATGTCTTCATCATATCTCAGCAAGGTTCCATTGATTTCAGCTCTTTATTAAAACGCTTCAAAACACTCCCGATGTCGTAATGAAGCACTCATTAAAATGAAAATTAAATGTTATCTAGCACAATCAAAGAGCCTGAAGAAAGGTTTTTAGTAAGGTATAAAGATGTTTTAATACGAATTCTATTGTATAATTAATCATACCTGTACAAAGCTGCGAGGCATGCATTGACAAAATTATATCTTACATTGCTGAAAATTCTAAGTACTTTTTAAAGAAATCTTTAAATGTCAGTTCCCAAGGGCTAAGATATTTTTTTTTCCTTTAGATGAATTTTAGATTTCAATAATCCAGGCAAATTTAATTTGATATAAAAATTTCAATTAATTCTTAAACTATAAAGCCTCTTAATACAGTTCTTTACAAGACACCTATTTATTCACATGCAACAAGAATGCTAGCAAAGGAAACTACATCAAAGCACAACTACAGTATCAATTACATGTTAATGTTATAGATAAAAAATACAGTACATTAACAGCTGCATCTAATCTCATAGTACAGTAGGGTCTTAACATTTACGAGTGTTCAATGCAGAGCACAACTGTAAAATTGACATACTGTATAACAAAGTCCTCCCCTATACCACTGCATAATATACTTTAGTATGTGTGGTTAAAAGTCATAAAGCATTGGCTTTAATTTAATTTAAATAACAATGATCAACTCAAACAAACAACAGTAATAACAAACTTATAGCAGCTAAAATAAACATGAATCACTCCTTTGTGTCTAGCGGATATCTGCAGAGGGGAATCTCTGTCTCCGTGATGCGCACACTCCACTGGAATGAAACGGAGGCTGTGAAGTGCTCTCAGGCTTGTCACTCCCCACACCGCTGACGCAGAACCTGGTGCCTTCGGTCCGACATAATAACAAGACCACATCGAGCTGCGGGTGCTGGGTAGTGGTTAGTGGGGCAGGGAGATGCTCACTCACTAGCTAGTTCCGTCTCGTGATCCTCCTCTGTTGCATCTCTAATTCGAAAGTTGCGCTTCACAGCCTTTAGCTTGGTTTCATCCCACTCTGCTATTTTTTCAACCAAAACACTGTTGGCCAGACAGAATTGTGAGTAAGATTTTGAGAGCTTAGTGTGTATTCTTAGAGTAGGGGTTTAACCCCAGCGTCCTGCCCAAATTCCCATTGGCCTTTACCAGTCATGGCCTCCTAATCCCCATCTCTGAACTGGCTTCCTCACTCTGCTCTCCTCGCCACTGAAACCTGGTGTGTGAGGAGCATACCGGCGCGCTATGGCTGCCGCCATATCATCCAGGTGGGGCTACACATTGGTGGTGGTGGAAGGGATCTATTATTATTATTCAGAGCTACAAAAAACAAAATATATTGCTAAGAAGTACAGCTTTTTATGTATACAGTACACGTGCTGCACCTTTTTAATGTTTTAATTATTTTTAAGGAAAACTCAACCATCCCCTTGGCATTAATTACAGAATGAGTGGAATTGTGTTCAGACAAACCATACCATACACTGTACAGGTGTAGTCATAATACATGTTTTTACCAAGTTTGGAGCAACTCTGAGCAAAATGATTTTGTTTCCAGTGTTCTGCACAGGACTGTATCCCCTCCTACGCCCACTGCCTCCTGGGATAGGTTCTGACTCACTGAGTCTCTGTACTGGGTTAATTAAAGAAGGAAGGGACAGAATCTTACATTTCCAATGGCCCCACTGGACAACTAGACACGTTTCAGTTCTCTGCCTTTTGTGCTTAATGAAGCTACTACTTTGTTTGAATAATGTCAATGTACCTATTTGAGAATCAGTTCACTTGTCCCCTTGAATCTGTACATATTACTAATTTTCTGCACTCTCTATAAACTACAGTACATTGCTTGCCATTTGTGTGGATAAATCCCAAGACACTAAATCCGAGTTTGGAACATTCACCACCATAAGAGAAACAAATCCTTTTAATTATTTTGCTTTTTGTAGGTTGATGAAACCTCAGGCTGTTTATTTTTTTTCCTAGGGAGTCACCTTTCTCCAATAATGAGCCTGTGCTAACCATTATCAAACACAGTGGCGAAATCTCATCAGATCTCCTCCCAGGCAGTAAACAAGTAAACAAAGCTATGACAAATTGGTTGAAAATAATTCTTTAAGACTGTTTCAGCTGTCCCTGTTCTGTTTAATTTCACAGAAGATCATGTCTACAAATGCTAATTTTACCCTTTAATTTTTGCAGAGTTCTTTATATCCCCTGTTAATAAGCTTGAAATTGAAAAGACTGCACATATTGGACTCATCTCAGAAGAAGCGATAAGTTCCAAAGAAATACATAAAGGGGGAATAGTGATGATAACAGTAACTGACAGAAGAGTTTAAATGGTAGAGAGGTGATCTCTGGCCTAGGGCTGTGATACTTTTACACAATTCTTTCAGAAACATGACATACTACAGTATATAAGAAGATTATCATTGAGAGAAACCCATTTTGCCCATTTACAGCAGCTAGTTTGCTTGCTATTAACTAATTGACTCTTTTCTTGAAAGAAGCCATGGTATAAGCTTTAACATCATGTCTGTTAGCCTGTCCCACACTCCTACCACCCTTTGTATAAAGACGTTCTTTCCTTCACTTTCTTCATGTTTCACCTTAAATAAACAATCTTCTCAAAGGCTGTATTTAGTCTTTCAAACATTAAACATTATCACGGGATCTGCATTCAACATGCTGTCCTTCAAGACTATCAATAAATACACCTTCATATTTAGCTTTGTCATCTCCTAACAACACCAAAACTGGTGAGCATTTAGCCATCTGTTAAAATAATAATAAAATCCTCACAAATCATTTTTCATATATATGCATTTCTCATTCTTATATTTCAGGTGAGAAATAAAATAAGAGCCTTGACATTAATATATTTTTAACAGGGAATTGAGGAAGGCTAATTAACCTATTTCAAATTTAGAATCTATCATCATTCAGTCGGAGGATGTGAAGACAAAACCACTGTGATATTAGGAATTTTAAAATGAATATATTAATTGTGAAGGTAAGGACTTTTTCTTTTTAATAAGCCTTACAGATGTAAATTAAACCCCAGTGGCCTGTGCTGATGTTCCCATAATTCATTAAGGTGATGCATTAAAATGTAAGCATAACCAACTCCATTTTGTCCCCTGCTTTGTTAGATCTACGGTAGTCACATACTGTACTGATTAAATTAAAACATCATTTTTACAGGACTTGACATTCTGAATTTGTTTGCCATTCGTGTCTGGTTTTTGCATTTAATAAGTAAATAAATGTCATGAACTTTGATTGGCACGTCACAGATCATGTCCAATATTTTGGAATATACCCCAGAGGTGCTTCAGAGTATCAGCTGAAAACAAAACGAGAAAAGGTTTTAGTTTTGTTCCTGTGCATTGCAACAGAAAGAAACGGCGGACAGGAGGTACAATGTAGGGAAGTTTTAAGACAACGTCAAGATAAACCCTTATCAACAATTCACTGGTTTGAAGTCGGTAGGGTATTGGCAATCCTATAGTGAATATGCTGCAAAAGAACAATGTATTTATCTTTAACCCTTGAGCACGGTATATGAAGACGAAACGGGAATCCTAAAAATGAGCCTTTCTGCACCACAATGTTAACAATGATTCATTTGTAATGGATGGTAACTGATCTTAACTTTTATAATATAATAATAAAGCAAGTTTTAATTTCCCACGTGTCATGGAGTTAACAGAACTGGGACTACAGTCCACATCACTCAGATACATTAAGTAGTGCAACAATGTGGGCATTGTTACGGAGAGGGAATTTCTTAACACATTTCACAGATGCAAGCTATTGATGTCAAAAATGCAAATAAATAAAAAAGGTAACAAAAATGTTCCCTGTACAAACGTTAAGTAGCCAAATAAGGATGAATTGAAATGAATAAGAATAAATCTGTACCCTTTTCTTCCTTTTTTATTTTCATCCCCTTTCTATTTTGAAATACTTATATTTCTTTTCCAAACATTGTTTTTATTTATTGTTTTCTCTCTTTACTCTGTCCAATACAATCTCCCAGAATTAATAGCCAATAAAAAGCAGAACATGAACGAAGAAAGAAATTCCAGCCAGAGGACCAGGGAATGTGTCTCTACAAGCGGCTGGTGCTCGAAGGAAACTCTGAAAAGCATATCAATCATCTAGGGTGACAATCAAAACATATCTCTGTTTCTGACAACTTTCACTTACCAAGACCCACCATGCTGAGTAGGCGGAATCATCTACAGTATTACTATAAATTCTGTAGAATACACTATTGTTTGGGGAGGAATGCTACACTAGAGAATGTCCTGTAGCATACAATTATTTTGGGAGGGTTGGAACCATGCAATAATGTAATGGCTCTAAATGACACTACTATTTACATGCACAGTATCGTCCCAGGACATCAAATCATACTCACTCACTCGAATACCCATCGTACTCTCCACTGCATTTCATAACTCTGTCTTGTCCCAGCCCCAAGAAGATAAGACTAGGGTTAATTTCCTTGGCAGTACACAGCAGACACACTCTCTCATTAGTCTGCCAGGTAATTGAGAAAATACAGAAATTCACTTAATTGCTGAAAGGTTTATTTTTTCATTCATAATTTTAAGTCATACATATCTTCTGCTGCACATCATACAATACTGTGCAGTACGTAGGCACACCTGCTTTAATTAGGATGAAAAAAGTATCCCGACGAAAAAATAATAAGGCGGCTTTTTGTGAGAAGTCGCTTTCTTTGTTCAAGCTGTCAGCTGTGTCTGCAGTTGAAAATCCTAACGCTTTCTTTCAGAGTTTGCAATACATGCACAGAGAGTCTTCTATCAGAAGGGATTTGCCCTTGCTCAATATATTTTGACAGCGTTTCTTCTCTTCTTTTCTTTCCTAAATACCAAACCAGTGGTTTTATTTTTAACATGCCTATTTTAAAACGCTGTTTGTCTCTTTATCCTTCCCACCTTTGGCAAGAATCGCGTTTGGATGGGTCACAGTGGGTTTGATCTGGTGCCCAGGGGCACCTCCCACCGAGCCACACTTTCGTGCTTCCTCTTGAACACCAGAGTAATGCGAGCTGCCACTGACGCCAAGGGGAGTGCACTCAGCCGTGCTAAAGGAGCTCTGCTGGAGCCCCCTAAAATGGTACACGAAAATAGTGCCACTTCATTCCTGGTAGGGGAACCACGGTAATAGCTGGCATTGGGATGTGAAGGTTTACAAATGGCACACATTGACAGAGAGCTGCTTTCAGAGTAATGTACTGTACTGCACACCTGAGTAGAAGAGAACATGCACACCGCGGGTATCATGCAGCTGAGTAAATGCTGAGTGAACACCATAATCTTCTATAATTCAAGAACATTGGATGGGGGTAAGAACGAAGCAAAATATGCTCTTCAGTAGCCAAATTCTCTTCTACTTTTTGAACAAATAGCATGGTTGCAACAGTGACAATTAACAATTTTCCTCTTTTCAAAATTCAATTTTTAAAAACTGGTTAGCTTAAGCAGAGATTTTTATTTTTACCCGAAGCGATATTCTGCGCACACCCCTTTTGGCAGAGGTAAATTAAAAGTGGTAACGGGCAACTTCTGTAAGTGAGCACATGGCCTGAGAAGCTACCAGAAGTAATAATTGCTGACTGAATTAATTTTTGTTGCTGAAAAAATAAAAGCAAGTAAAGTATTTATTAAAACAAAGCCTCATAAATTATGAAGTTCAGTGAAGTATTACTGGTATGCATTCAAAATGTAACAAATGCAAGCAGCAGAAGAAACAAATGCGCTGGTAAATCACAATACTGTCATTTTTATGCTCAAAATTAAAACTGTCTGATGTCTGTTTGCAACAGATTATTCTTTAAAAGTTTCACTACATGTGTTAGGCAGCATTGATTTCTGTAGTTCTATTATTTTTCCAGCTGTATCATGAAACCAATGGGTATAACATCCACTCATCTCAGTATCTACTGTATGTAAATCGTGTTTTTTGAATGTATGTTTGACTCACAGCAAAAACAAAATGCAGGACTAACTGAGACAGTGGCAGCCTTCTTTAGAATAAAAGACACGTTTCCTGTCCTTGAAAATGATTTGCCACATTGACACAAAGATAAACACAATAACCCTCTCCAGTGGGGTTTATGCATTAGATTTTTTTTTTGTTTTCCACAGGGAACCACTCTTGAGATTCAAGATTTCAATAGAAAAGATTCCCCAGGGCTAGCCACATAAGGTTTATTCTTCTTACATTTATAACACACAAGATTCTGTGTTCACAACAAATGGTATATACTCATTTATTATTTAATAATGGCATGGTTTTCTTCAAGTGCAGAATGTTTACCATGCAACATGTGCAGGCGTTCAAGCTCCGCGAGGCAGATTTTCAAATTGGGAGGATCATTAATTAATTAGTTATACAGGGCATGAAATGCCAAAATACCATCCCCAGTAATGCAAGTGGGGTACCGCAGACATTAATTATTGAATAGAAGCTCAAGGGCATACTAACCTTCTCTAAAAGAAGAAAGTATACTGGAAAAATAACAAATTCCAGATAAATTATGAGAGTCAACTTTAAACGAGAAATAATTTGGTATAGCAAGTGGAAGACAAGGAAAAAACCCATCTAATTGCATAAATGCTTAATTACTTTCAGCCACCTCACATTTCTGAAGTATTAACAAGACCAGGCAAGATCTGGAAATAACATTTTGCCTTTATCGCTGTTAAACACACTAGAACTACTCCAATCACATGGTAGCTTTCACTGCAAGAGTACTAAATAAAGACAAAGCCAAGGATTTGTGTGAGACACACTTCTGAGAGGGCAGATCCAAGTGTTTTGAAGGATTATAAAGGAAACCGTGGCAACATCTGCTTGAAAATAGAACATCCCACTCATTTCAGAGATTACAGATGAGTAAGTCACAACGGAGCTGAGTGTCAGACTATCAGTTTACTACAATGCATGTAAAAAAATGATACAAACTGATATGTGAATAAGCTGATAAGCTGTACAAATGTCCTAAAGAAAATCAATGTTTCCTCTTTAGGAACTGCATTACCTTTCATGACATTGTATAAATGAAGGATGGTACAGTATATCTGCATCCTGGAGATCAGTATGACTTTCTGTTTTTCTTTTAATAGGTTCCTTAATAAATGCACTTTAAACTAGATTGTTAAAATGACAAAAGCACAAAGGAGATTAGTCATAACAATAAACATGCGTTCATACTTTTAAAATGCTTTGACTGCTTTTTTTCACAGTACATTGTTCATAAAACCACTAGTAACAGTCAGCAGGCAGGTAAAGAACTGAAAGCAAGTTTCACAACTCAACAATACTATTCTGAAAAATATTATCTTAAAGTATCTCTGAAAAAGAGAAAACATCTTAGCACAATCAATATTAAAATGGTCACAACGTCATCTGATGTGAAGAATTTGAGTGAGACTGTAGGTAAAAGTACAGCATCCTCACATTATGTTTGTGGCAAACACAAGTACAGTATGCACAAAAAAATAATTAGCTTTTCAGCAAACATTACAAGAAAGTAATGATTGTTTCATAATAAAGAGTTTTTTCAGTTACCTTACTGCTTTTTATGTGTATGTCCTCCCAAAAATGAAATCGGTGTTTCAAACCTATGTTTCTATAAATCAGAATCTAAAAAGACAAGCCATTAAGAAATTTCAGCACATATTCAATATTTCACTTAGAACATAAAAACATGTTCTAATTAAGTTGCACATTCCAGTAATGGCTGCAGCTGAAACTGGAAATATAAAATCTTAATATAAACACTAGTAATAGTGCTTATGCCAGACATCTCCAAAAATGCAGTGGAAACAAAATTCGGCACATTTTCATAAACTTGGGAACTGTACAATTCTACCAATGTTTTACTCTTTACTTTTCTGTTCAGCTCCCGACAATGAATTAAAGTCAACAACAGCAGTCATTCAGCACATCTGACTCATTTTTAGATTTTTAGTACCTACAGTAAGTGATGTTATCCGGTCATTTTTCAAAAGAAGAAGTGGGCTTGACTTTGACAAAATGGCTGGACAGCTTATTTTAAACTCTTCAGACACTTGTGCACAAAAGTGCCTACTTATCTCAGTTTTAAAACTTATTAAATGCCTTTGAGAGATGTGAATACTTGAATCAGGTCTCCCTGCAGTCTTTTCTTTTCAGAATTATTTTAGCCTGTCAGAGCAGGATATCCTTTGAGCCTGGGGCTTCCTTTGAGCTAGTGGATCATTTAATTTGTTCTGTTTGATGAGCTCAAGCCTTTGTCTTGTGTCATGTGTTGAAAGAGAGAAATCAGTGGAAATGGAATCAAGCAACATTAAACTTTTCCCAGTGACGAGCCTGTGCTGTGAGTGTCAGCACGCGAGCATGTGCTACAGTATTTTACACGCCGGCGGTCTTCACCATCACCATGACAAACTGAAGGAAGGCTTTAAGAAACACTCCGCAGAGCTTCCTGTGAAATGTGTCGAGGCAAAAGTCTGTTTGCACTTCGCGGTGACGGGATATACGTGGAGGGTCTACATATAGGGGCATTTTTTGTTGAGATTGCACACTGCACAATGTGCAGCATATTCATCACTTCCAAACACCTGCTGTGACGAGTTGCCAGTTTGGACATGGAGCCTGCTGAGCGCTGTGCGTGCATCCTTGCTTCCCCGAGGACAGGTGGAAGGGAATGAAAAGGCAGTATCGGGCAGCTACAGCACTTCGAGTTCTGTATATTTAAACCTGGAACGTGAAGGAAACCACGTGAAACCTGAGCCTTGAACTCCTTAGTTCTGCTGGCTGATTTATATGGTAAATCTCTGTCACGTTGAGCAAGTCACTCCAGTGACTAAATGACTAAATGACGTTAAATTACGTGACGGTGACTAAATGATCATCTGGCTTATGTGCCGGTGTAAAACCACTTAAAAATGGCAACGGAACTGGGATGCTGAATGGTGAATCATGCAACATGACAATACCGTCAGGCTTAGATCATGCGCATGGTCCATTTTCAGCTGTTAACAGGCCAGTTATTCTGCCTGCAAAGTGAAACACATCATCTTTGGAGTACTACCCATTAACCTGCAGATAACGCCCAGAAGGGACCAATAAAAAGACAAGCAGCATTTTCGGGCTAACATCCTTTCAAAAGTAGATACTGTATCTTATTAATATTTAAGCAGGCAAGGCAAGGCAATATGGATAAGAGGTGAAAAACAGAATCCTCAAGTGGGACAACTAATGCAATGACATAATGTAAACTATGCTTTGCTAAGACCATGTCCAAATTTAAAAGAAAATAATGAGGAGTCCATTTAGCTGAAATGCTGTGACACAACAATGAAAGGTACTGGTTAAGGTACAGCTGCTGGGTAATCTAAAATCACAGTTGACAACTGTAAGTGAGCTTTTTGTGAGACTGGCCAAGTTACCCTGCAGACACTGTCCAATAAATTACTCAAACCCGGCAATGAATAAAGTTCTAACAACTTTAACTGCTCATAAAGGAGAGCAATTTGTTGGTGCTTCTTTATTCTGGTCAGTTACAGTATCTCACAACTGAGATAAAACCTGCAGTTTTGCACTGATCCATGCAGCACTCTGGATGGTGAAATTCTAGTCATTGTTGCAAAATGTTCAACAGGCTTATTAAAAGGAAATAAGACCGGCTTCCTAATGTAAACATTGTGGCTGGGCTACATGCTGGAAGCTGTTTTTGTTTCTAATGTTGTTTCTAATTTCTAATGTTGAATTATGTAAAATGAAACTAGAATTACAATGCAATCAATGAATAATTCATAACATCTCATATATATTTGAGAATAAAGAACCCTTTATCACCAGAGAATTGTCACTAATCAAGTGTAGCTGCTATTTAAGAACTGAAGTAAAAGAAATCAGATGTACCGTATACATAAATGGTATTGGTATATTATAATCCATTAGACAGAAGGTGCCAACATCAATAACTGTGTGTCTAGCACATTCCTTGTCCGATTAACTATATTTGCAAACACCAGAAAATCTAATGTAATCTCATATATAAAGTAAAATAAGTACTACAAATCTAACTTTTTTCTATTTTCTGTCAGTATAAAAAAATCATGCCTATGGCATGAGGTGTTTGAAAGCCCCATTAATAAAGAAAATATATCTAAAGATCATTTGAAATAAGTTTGATTCAATCTTTCCCTTTTTAAAACATATATTTATTTAATGCTTTAGCTTAACAAGTATTTTATCAGTTGCATCCAATAAAGTGAAAATGATACTACCATCAACACCTGTTCAGTGGTTTGTGTATTACTTATCAATATCTGTTAATCCGGAACGTTAAAATGATTTAATACCTTAAAACCTAAATAAACCAATTCTTAATTTAAGGCTTCTTTTACAAATGTTAAATAATGCCTGCAGAGGTAATCACTAGTAATATCTGAATACTGTATATACACATCAAAAACAGAAATGTAAGTTCAACAGTAATGCATCTAATTATTGTGCTTCAAAAATATCAGTGTTTTTATACTGCATTTTATGACTGAAGTTTTTTTTCATGAGAATACACAAGCACAAGCAAGACCGGCGGCACTTGGGAAATAATAATCCCGCTTGGGGAATCATTAGTGTAGCATTCAGCAATGCTGGCTCACTGTTCCTGTAGGTCCTGGATTTACAATAATTCTGGCCTAGGGTGCCTTGAAGACTTTGCCTAATCTCCTTATAGTTAGCATGATCTCCCGGACATGCTGTCTAGGTCAAGTGACGTTTGAATACAATTATCACACGCCTCCACATGTGCACTGTGATTGACCAGTATCCTGTGTAGTCTTGTGCACACATTGTGTCTGTCTGGGCTAGACCCTGGTTCACTGCAACCCTCCATTGAATTAAGTAGTTATTAAAAATGGATGCAGATGCATCTTTTTTTCTATTTTTGCATTCAAGCACACAGTGAAAGAACTAATCAATAAAATAAGAAGTCTGACTGACCATTGCTATCAAGCAGCCCACCTATTAATGTCCTACTCTTGAAGAATAACTACAATAATTGCCATAATTGTGACAATTTACATCGATTTACAGTCAGTACCAATCAATAAGGCAGATACTTTCAGCAGTCCTCAAGCACTAATGCAAGTTTTGTTTTTAAATAAATAAAATGGCAAACAATTACAGGACAGTCAAACATTGTGCTGTACAATTAGAAACCACTTAACATAACCAATGGTATAACATCTAAAATAAACTCTGTATACAGACTGAAAACAGTAGCATCCAAAGAAGGATACTTTTTTTACAACTAATTTATATAGACTTTAGCACATATTATTTAAACATAAAGCACATATTATTTTAAGGGAAAAATGTACAAAACGTTCTTTCATTCTTTTCCTACAATGTTTAGTGTCTTAATTCGCTGAGTCGAATCGTTGAGTAAGATTCTCTCACGTCCTTTAAAAAAACACATTTTCTGGACAACCAAACACCCAGACCTATATCATACATTAACTCTTTTTTAATGAATGAATTTGAAATCTGCACGACACAGAACTTCCAACATTTCTGCATGACAGCTGATCTACAGACATGCATAGTATGTTAAAAAGACAAATTTATTTGCTCCTGCCTTTAGGAAAATTCACAACTGACCAGTCAGCATTGGGTTCTAATCAAGAACAGATTACACTATGTTTAAGAGCGAATACTGTACTGTATGTGCAGCAGTTGTTATGTTTTAACAGTCTGTCCATTTTACTTACTTGTGTTTTATTACCTCCTTTACTAGGAAAACCCTTTTGTTTTGGTTTAATTGGTTTTGTGGCGATTTTCCTCAGCTGTGTCTTGCTACTGAAGCCCATTGCTGCTTATGCTGCTCTTAAACCATGACGCAAAGTTCTGCCTGAAAGGAGAATAGTGGTGCGAGTGGCGGGATAGCGATGTGCAGAGATTAAATGGAAGTAGTTGAACAATCCTTCTTACCTGCGTCTTTCAGTCGGCTACAACGCACAATTATAATGGTACTAAAATTATGTTGATGAAGTGCCGGGGTAACTTCATCCTTCATTTTTAAACAATAATATATTCAAAAAACGCTGCAGAATCTGCAGAAATACACCAGTGTATAACTACACATAATTAATCACAAACACAAAGGCTTCCAGGCCATAACACGAGAGCTGAGAGTTTGCACAATAGACTGTGATGCAGTAGGGTGCTCAGTTCTGTATACCAATGCAAGAGAAAGCTGATTGTTGAAGATTACACCCCTTTTCTTAAACTCCTGGAAACGTCAATTCATATATCGCTTCAAAAATACCTTTATGTGCCTGCAGGAACAATGCCTCCTTTGTGTCTTCCATCGCTAGGAAACAATTACAGGCAATGTACCCAAACAGGAGGGTTGAGAAAAATACTAGCTCATTTAGTCTCCCTTAAAACACATAGCAGTGCGCAACAAAAAAGTACAATTTTCCTGGTCTTGAAACTGCACAATTGTTACACTGCCAGTTTGATTAGTGGCCAATGTTTTGATGACCTTTTTTTGTGTCATGCAGCATTACTGTACTATATGTTGTGTTTCTGAAGAAAATACATCATATTCCTTTTTCATCCCAAAACATTTAATAGGCTTTGAAGTTAGCATAATTATGACAAAAGGAACATTTTATTTAAGCTACTCCCCTCAAACCCAACTAAAAAAGGATGAGAAATAAAATACTTTGCACATCTTTTCATGTATAAGAAGTCCAAGTGCATTTTGTTTCTGGAGGGAGGGGCAGTTCACAGAAAAATAAAAAAAATATATTAATTTCCAGTTAATAAAAAAGACACAGGTCAAACTATTTAAAATCCATTCTACAGTGAAAGGAATTCTAATTTCATAGTGGAAACTAATTCTCTTCTACAGACCCAATTTACAATGAAACAGAATTGAAGATAACGAGGGTACTAATGTGTCAAAAATATAATTAGATCTCTGACTGCACTAAGTAAGGTAGCTGTCTCATGATTAATGCAAAATTACATGTTAATTAAATAATTTAAATACATGCTATTAGAATGTTATAGACACCACTTCAAACACTGTTCATCAGGATCCTGTGTGACAAAAAACAGCTCTTCCATAATGAGAACTCTTTCCAGGGCCAGGCCGATAAGTGAATAATTTACAATGATTTACAACTAAAAAGAGCACAACTAAATCTAAGTCATTAACTATTAATAACAGGAAAACAGAACAATAATTTCTAGGATATACACCTTGATCTAGTTTTACTCTCTGTAAAATGTAGTAGCACCAAGTTGCTTCTACATAAAATTATGAACCAACAAAACTGAGTTCATATAACAAACCTGTATAAGTAGGTTATTTTTGTTGCCATTTGATAGCAATGAATTTCTAGATCATACTGTATTGAGCATTGTTATATAAGTTGGGGTATATGCACAAATGCTGTGGATTCACACATGCCAGAGTATTTAATAATGAAAATTAATTTAATTCATATAAAAGTTAATTTATTGTTAAAAGCAAATATACAGATTAATTTCACACAAAAAGCAGTTTTGACAAGAGACAATTTTGTGTGCAGTCTTTGGTCTTGTTAAATAAGTGTAGCTGAGTAGAATCCCTTATAATTAACACATTTTATTATTTGACTTTGGACCTTATGGCATTTTACTGTTCCTATCATTGATTAGTGTTAATTTGAATCATCGTGGTGTTTAATTGATTGAAAGTGCAAAACACCCCTTTAGCCTCCTCAGAGAGAGCGAAATAAAATATAGGGGGTCATTCTTCTGGGATCTCAGCTAATTAAAGAAGCCTAGCTGAAGAATGTCTTCGGCATGTTTGTTTTCCGGCAGCCCTTGCAGAGCCCTATGAAGCGGTAATTCCTGATTGATTCATAGGTTGTCAAAACTCATTTACTTGCTTCCCTGAGACTTCAAAGGATGTCAATACACAGGGAAGAGTTAGGGCCCAATTCGCTCAGAAAACTGTGGGGGTTCGCATAACCAAGCGCAATCGCAATTTGCAATGCCAAGTAATTTTCCATAAACCCAACCCTGCTGTGCACACTGGCAGCCTCCACATTAGAGTCCTCTCATCTGTGGACTGAGATGAGCAGCATGACAAACAAGTCACCGGCAGGCTTTGCCCATGCAGATTGCAGGTCGCAACGCACAGGAGTCTGGAGGGGGCGGAAAAGTTTTGATCGGAGATCCTTTTTCAAGATTTTAGACTGGGTCTAAAAAAACTTAAGTCTAAGAAAAGATATCGCTGCACAGCTGTCCTCAGTGCTGTGTCACCTGCTAAATTTGCACGACGCCTTTACCAGAACAGAACAGAACAGCACGCTTCCCGTAACCCTCTGATAATGGTGAAGCAGTATTGTGCGCCACTGCAACTACATCTCTATGTAATGTGCAAATGGATCTTCATTGGAACAACTTGACCACCTGACCCAGCTGTCTATTAAAAAAGCCGGCAGTTGTTGGTAGAAAAAAAGAATGGCAAAAAATGAAATTAGCCACTAATAGTTTGAGGTTTATGTGATCTAATAAAACTGTATGGTAAATGTGGAAAACCACTGAGAGTTCAATGCCGTTCCCTCAAGGCTGTTAAGGAAAGGTGCCCGGGGATGAAAGGGGAGAGAAAAAAGCAGCAGACAGAGTTATGGAGGTTGTCAGCCAAAAGACTGAGAGCTAGGAAAAGGAGTCAAGGTGAAGGTAAAACAGGCACTCGCAGAGTCAGGTGGGTCCTGAGTGTTTATTTAGTCCACGAGGCAGCGCGTCAGCTTACGGTAACCTTTGGAAATCACACACGAATCAAGGTGTCATAGAATAACTCAGAACACAGAGTTAGAGAATGTACAGTAGACTGTGGAACAAAGAACAGATGGTTAGGCTTTCACATGAGGTGGCAATCGGTGAGAGGAGCACCCTCTACTGGTTAAAAAGGAGGATGGCAGATGCAGTCTGAGGCTGTGCAACAGGTGCCCACCAGGGGGAGACGTTATTGGCTCAGCAAGAAGCATCCAGGGCTCAACAGGCGGCTGTTCCAACACAAATGCAACACAGAAGGGTCTCGACATCCGCAAGATTTCACATCTGCCAATTGGCTCATTCATTCGGTTTTGTTTTTCACTGAACGCTCCAGATAGCTGCATGTCAGTACATGTGAAGACACGAACAGGATCTCCGTCACAACCGAACTTACAACCTCATCATTTACGCTTCTTGGTATCTTTAATTAATTTTAAGTAACTTAATTTTTTAAAGTATATTTTTCTTTTCCTCTACAAAAAATAAAAAATCTTATCAGAACCAGTATGATTTGGGGCTGAGCCTTGACCCCCTGGAGGTGGTAGAGGAGAGGAGAATGCTGACCAAGCTCACAGCCATCATGAACAACGCCTCTCCTCCGCTACATGGCACTGTGATTAGACAGCGGAGCACCTCTAGGAACAGGCTGCTCCAGCTACGGTGTTCAAGGGAACCATTTTGCAGGTCCTTCCTCCCAGCAGCTGTCAGGGTGTATAACACTGCCCTAGGCTAGGACTGCTAGCCGTTCATCTGCTCATCTATGGACAGCTTTTTGCACTCATGTACAGTACTTTTTGGACACTGCATTAATATACTGTTTATACTGTGGTATTTTCAATCTGTATATACCTATGCGCATTTTGCACATATTTTATTGTTTTAAAGTGACTATTAGCATATTTTGCACACGCCTTTTTTTCCAAACTCTATTTTATTTGTGTATTCTATGTACTTTTTAATTGCTCTAATACTGTAGTTATTTTAATTTTAGTCTATTCTGACGTCCGGCTTTCTTGTCTCGGGCTGGGCTGCACTAACGCCTCAATTTCACTTTGGGATCGATAAAGTCTTACCTTATCTTATCTCAATACCCCTGCTTCAGAAGGGACGGGGTGTATGGGTACAGGCCATACACTCTCAGACACTCAGACTCTCATACAGACTCTCAGACACCTGACCTAACCCGCCTTGAGAGGAAACGACTGGAGCCGGAGCCGGTTCCTGCTAGCCAAGTCGGCGAGGATACCTCCGTAGACCGCATGGGTCCCTAGGGTGTGGTGTTTGACAGATTCAAACACACAGACGTGCGTAAATACAATGTTCAAATGAGAAAGCCATTCGCCGCCTGATGAGCTTCCTTCTGGGGTTTGGCCTGTAGACCTGGACTCAAATCCCAGCCTCCCAGGGATCTGCTCTGAAAACAGAGGCCGGGCTCCCAGAGGCACTGCAGGACGTCTCTTCTCAAGGAACCATGCAGTGTTGTCAGTGTCAGAAACTCAGTTGTACTGCCTGACATCATCCTAATACTGGAAAAGATGAACTGTACTCACGCATGACGATGCCCATGATGAAGACGGTATGCCAGTTTAGAGCAGACAGAAGAAAGCACTTACTGCACCTCCTCCAGATGAAACCAGAGACAAAGCATCACAGACTCAGGAGACCGAGTTGTGGAAGGTAAACAAGTGTAGTCTTGAGACTACACCAAGAAAATGAATTATGTATTTTTCAAAATACAGTGAGACATTTACTGAACAAATACAGTGAAAGATAAATAAAAGTTTTTTAAAAAAAGCATGCACTACAAAATATTTAATTGCTTTGAATCAAACTGTAGAAATCAGGGTACAACAGGAGAAAAGGCAAACAAAAATAGAGCTTCCACAGCTTGTCTTTCATTAAGATCTCTACTATTACATGGACCACTACTCATTAATGTTTTTTATTTACTTAGGCATGTGTCATTTTATGTACATTTTCCACACAACATTACGTAGACATTTCCTTTTACTTTGCTTGCTATCAAACATCAATCAAAATGCACTGAATCATTTTTCTTTTTATCTCCATTTTACAATACATTACACTCGACGCGCAATTAAATACTTCACTAAACTGAAGTAATCGGTCTCTTATTCCATAGAACTTTCCAACACACATCTCGGCTCTCTAGCTCCACAACCACTTGCCATTTGGGGAGAGATAATGTAGCTTTAATACCATCTGATGCCTTCTTATCCTAAAACAGATCGCAAACATTCCCTCTTCTGTGCAGTTAATGGAAGAGGAAACTCCCAGGAGGAAGAGAGGTGAAGCACTGGAACTCTTTTTGCAAATTGCCTTGCATTGGGAAGCAATTCTTACTGTACCCTGTGCTAGACAGATAGATAAAGAATGTATTCACTTGCGAGGCCTGGAGATCTCAAACAGAGCTAAGAAAGGGGGAATCAAGACAAGTCGTAGCAAAGTTTTCTTTTCTGTACCATCAAGGCATGGATTTTTAATAACCAGCAAGTCATGGGCATACAATGATGTAAAGCATGCGCAACCATATCTGAACTTTTGGAGATTATAAGCATATCTAGATGAAATAAGTAATAACAATAAAATCTGTTAATAATAATATACTGTTACGTACTAGTGTTTAAGAAACTCATAATTGCTGGAAAATGGCATTCGTGTAACATGCATTTCAGACTCAAAGAGGGAAAAAAAAAGCACAATATAACCCAATAAAACCAAATAGCCCAATAAAACCCCAAGTAAATCTAACTGACACTTTAGATCCTGTCAGAGTCTCTTACGGATTTGTGCAACGTGCCCCACAGACGTGGAGCAGCACATGAGGAAGCTCTAACTCCTGTTGTGCACAGGCTGGTCTTCAGCTCAGTCAGGAGGCCTGACTGTGCAGATCCCAGAGCAGGAGTCGGATTATATTCGCACACCAAGTCCTTCAAACAACCTGAAGCGAGACCGCTTGATGCCTCACGCTGTGCATGTGAGCGTGAGAACCCGAGGAGGCCACTGCACTTTCCAAAGAATGGGAGTTGTGTGCTGATGCAGAATAATTTTAATTAGCACTCGTCCCAGAATTGTGGACATAGGGAAGCGCACCTGAGAAGATACTCAATTAGACATTACAGTCGTTTAATTTTGATTAAAATGGATAAATTGATGTTTCCATTTTTTCCCTTAAACCTCATAACAAGAGTCTTAATTGAGCGAAATTAACACAGATGGAAGAACAGTACCCTGCATTTCAAACTGACAACACAGGATCAGATTTAACACCCATTGTACGAACTTCAGTCAAGGTTTTGTTTCCAGTACTGTCAACAGCAATAAAGTAAAAAATTCTGCAAATCTCATATTGGGAGCCTATGAGCATAACCTCTGTCCTGTCAATGTTTAGCTTAGGAAAGATCTGTTGCATCCACATCTGGTAACTAGAGTAATCCTGAGTGTTATCAACACAGTAGTGAAACCCAAGCCCTTGAGTCAAAATGGAAATAGGAATCGGTAAAGGCAGCTGCACAAACCCATTTAGAGTATCCTGGGTACATGGGGCAACATCCAATTTAAAACAGGCAAACCAGCTCCAGGTAGCCCAAGAGAAATTAATCCAAGGGTCATACCCGCAATCTATAGATACTTTATCTTGTGATCCACTAGGATTGTTGTGATTGACAGCATCAAAATCCCTAAAATCATCAATTTCCCTACGGGATTAATAAAGTATTATCTATCTATCTAAAATCAATAGCATTTTATTGCACACTGTAAATAAATATGTGCCTTTCACTTTGCCTTATGGCTGCTTTGTGTGCTTGTGTTACCCTGGCCGGCCTGTAACATACTGTACTGTATGACGGCAGCAGTGGAGAGCGCCTCCTTCTGGACATTCAACTTCACCAAGAGCTGCAACTATAACAGGTGCAACATACTGCAAGGCCCTGCTGACTCGCATGATGAAGGCATGAGGAAGAAGCTCCAAGTTCTCCGACGCCAGCAGCACCACTGGCATTAAAGAAATCCAGAATGGAGGAACACGTGAGAGCGCAGGTCTACGATGTCTGAACTTACTGCTCTCTCACATACAGTACTTTTTACTGATACCCATATTTCATATTTACTGTACACATGAACATAGGTGGCATGGTGGCACAGTGGTCAGCATTGTTTCCTCACTGGGTTCAGGTCCTGGGCTGCCTCCTGTGTGACGATTGCGGGTTCTCCCTGCGTTCGCGTGGGTCTTTGCTGGGTTCTCAGCTTTCCTCCTTCCATCCCAAAGCTTAAAGGTCGTTGAACGGGCTCATGGGAAAAGTAGCCCTTGTGCAAGGGTGTGTTTGTGTCTGTGTGTACCCCGCTCCACTACAAAGATCTACAGCAGCTTTTTCAACAGGTGGATTCATTCCGTGGCTTGCACTGCATGCCCTGAAACACCTGTACCCACATACCAGCGCAATCTCATGGAAAGCTATCACTTTAATCCCGGAACTGCTTTATCCCAACGTTTGTTTTCCAAAGGCAAAAGTAAAAAAAAAAGAGGGCTAATTTCAAGTCACTGTACTTCTGTACTGCACCAATAAGATGATAACCATTTCATTTCTAAAGTATGTCCCTTCCTGCTTCCTAGAAGTGTTGTTAATTGATGCTGTCAGTGAAAGCCCTACAGTCATCTTAGGCTTGCAATTAAAGCCGTTAAATGAAAGACAGAACTTTTACATCAAGTCTCTCAAGGCTATATTTAACTCCCTGAAGTGAAGACCTGTTAACTCATACTCGAAATACACATCACAAAGCTTCAGACTTCAAACTGGGTCCTTTCACTACTGATGACTGTCATGAACACATACTGTACCGTACGTAAAGGTAATTTCACTGTATGTAATGACATGCAACTATTATCTTTCAACATGAAAGTTTTAACAGCCGTTGCTAGCACCAAACAAGAAGCTACGAGAAACTCTTCCTCGAAGATATTTTTCAAACAGGAATCCGAAATTATCCACAATGAATTTTAAAGAGCCGGATATCCCAAAGGATAAGAGATCCGGGGCATCACTTAAATGATGAGATGCTTCCTTTTTTTCCGAATAAGTCGTATCTTGCTAATCTATAATTAGTTTAAACTGTGTTCCTTCATCTTCATTTAAATTTTTAATGTTTCCTTTTCATATATACTCCTTAAATGGAGATGTGAAATAATCACCAAGTGGATGAAGATAAAAGCCTTTAGCATATTACCCAGTGCATCATTTGCTTCTGAATTACAGCCTAGAAAATGTCCTTCAAACTTCAGTGTGCAAGACGATATCTTGTGGCAACTGGTGCAGTAATTAAAAAAGACAGATAAATCACTTATGCAATGTGTCCTGTGTGAACAAAAACATTTTATCTTGCTAAGCATTTGTTTATTCAATGAATATCACCAATGCTCTTAGGCCACAAAAACAAAAAGGTTTCCCATTGGTCAGTTTCATTATTTATAAATAATATAAATAAGACATCATTTGAAAAAAATAATGACATGTTAGTTTTACAGTAGGCATCCTGAAAAATCCAGTTTGGAGCTTATCACATCTCAGCATCATCACATTTTACTTCACCTTAAAAGTTTTGAGAATTCAAAATATAAGACCACTCTTATTTCCACAAAAAAAAGAGAAAACAATCAACTCAATCAACTTTGTGCACAAACATTTCAATCAGTGATAAATTCATCACAGATTCTTTTAATGCCTACAGGCCAATCTCTTGAATGCGTTTTATTTGTAAAATTACTGTAGCTTTTGCATGTAATTAAACCTGAATGACCAAATGTAGCTATTTCCTTCACACATTTGTTAGCGAGCATAATCCTCATCTCATCCTTGAAAAATTCAGCTAAATGAAAACCAAACACCGTTCAGAAAGAGAAGACAGCGAAGCCCAGAAAAAGGAGATATGGAATTTGGGGTTACTGTATGCTCATACTATTACACTGGACTTATTTTTTTGTTTTAGTACATTTAAAATGAGCAACTGTTAATTTTATGGAATCCAATACAAGAAACATTTGTTTTTCTTTTCTAAGGAAAATGTGTAACCAGTCAGACTGGAACATTTTTTCTTTGCTTTGTGTTTGAGACAGGATGGACTCTTTCACTACAACAGATCCATAACAAATTCGCATGGGCATAAAATTGCCTCACACCATGCTTGAGGGAAGATCATTAACAGTTTTGATTGCAAAATAAACTAGGCAAAATAAACTTAGACTAAGGCAGTCACAACTATCTCTAAATGAATGCAGATATAAATTAAAATTTCCCACTTTTCAGACTCAATAAACATCTAAATATTTTCAGACACTACTGCGCCAACCCCTTCCTTAAATACAGTAGAAAAGGATGGTAAAACATACTTCAAAAAGAAATATATATTATTTTAAAATTGCATGGTACTGTTCATACAGTTTTGGATATTTCAAATATTTGGGTACGTTTTTCTTCCTATAAGGTAAAAAAATCTTAAAATGTTTTCAGCTAAACATTGAATGAATATGCAATTGCATGTTAATTTCACCTTAAATTATTTTCAGTGTTAGATAATTCCTAACTAAAATGAATTTGTTTTAAATTAAGGAATATACTGTAAACAATAAGACTAATCTTCTTCCACAATCCAATTTATTTTAATTAATTTTTGTGCTGTGAAAGTCTTAACACAATCTACTACCTCGAACGCAAATCTGTAGAACATTTAATAAAGTAATAGTTTTTTTTTCTTTCAGTATTATTATTTCTGCTGTTGTGTGGATCTCGTAATTGTTAAATACTGTGAGTAATAAAACATTATCATCATACTCTATATGGAATTGCATATAAGATATCAAATGTATATTACACCACAGAAATATACATTTTTTCTTCAGCAAAATGTATACTACAGTATGTTTAAGTGTACTGTATGCTTCCTGTAACCAAAGAATCAGCTCTCAGGTTGGGTTTGAGAAGAAATTTCATAATTGTCCTCATAGGCTACAAAAGAGAAATGCAGCAGCTAATTTACTCACATTATTTTTAATTGGACTGGGATCCACAGCAGCGATGCAGTGATTTTCTGAGTGCAGCAAACTGGGGAAATTCAGCACTCCCTGGCAAGCTCAACATTTGGCGCAGACCAAAAGCATACATCAAAGAACATTTCCTGCAAATATGAGATGGTTTGATCGTCTTAAGAAAAGTTGGTGGCCAAGCAGTTATCACTCTAGCATGGGGCAAAGGAATGCAAAGGCATTTCTCTTTCCAGAGGAGCCAGGGAAACAAGCCCAAGCAAGCGTTCAGCTGTGATGAGACTGGCTTCTTTTTAAAAAGGAAGGTGACCAGGACCACTATCCTGTGGTACCTGGCTTTAAAGTCGCGAAAGACAAGCGTCAAAGCCGCATGAGACTATGCAGTGAAACTGCTGCTGGCGTACCTTTCCTTTAACCCTTGTGTTTTAATAGAAAAAAACAAACAAGCAGTGTTTATTACCAGTCTATAGAATTAAAAGCCATGAGCTACCTTGCCGGTATTCTTTGAATTGTGCATGCATGAAGCTGAATGCTATTTAAGGCCCCAAAACAGGAAGACTTGCAGTCCTTCTTATCCCCGATAAAGACCCAAAACATCCAGAAAACCTCCAGTTGGCACATTCAAATCCACTTAGCATGACTGGGAAAAATAAAACAGAGCAAGCTGAATAACAAGCAACTGCAAGGAGATGCACACTGAAGTAAGGCATTTACTGTTAATGCCTACTGGGACAGACTGTGAAAACAAGCTGTAAAGAACTTCTATAATTTCCCCCCCTGTCCCTGAGGATCTGAGGAAATAAGAGGTGATGAAACTGCACTGCACTGTGAAGGGCACCATCAGAAGAGGAGTTTTAGCAGTTCATGGCACCAAGCAAGAGAGAGGATGAGGAGCATGAGGAAGTGGTGATGTGACCTCAGTTTACTGCCAAGTCATGTGTTGATGGCCCTAATAAATGAATCATTCGTGAAAATAATCTTTTTATGGGGAGAAACATGAAATTCCAGCAGGATCTACAGGCTGTCAAAGCTACAGTATTTACAGCGCAGTTCACAAAGGGCCTGCAAAATGGAATCAGCACAAGGCATGTGCACAATAACTCCCTACATCCCCCTTTCATCATCATTACTACCTCGTCATCTTCATTGTCATCTGTGCCCGAGATGATGGCGCCATCAGCTACCATCTTATTGTTGGATCAGGTCTGTCATCATTATTATGAAATGTGAAATACTGTACAGTGTACATCAATTTAGTGCTTTAATTCTCCGTATTCAAAAATCATTATTGTATATTACAAATAAATATAGCACAAAATTATACACAAACCTTCTCACCACACAGTTCAGTAAAGAAAAGATCTAACAAATTTCAGAAATCCAGCAAATTGAAGGAGTCGAAGAAGGATTACTGTTTAAAGCCTCTTACCCAGGGTTTAAAAGTAGTAGTGATAAAGCAGAGGTAAAACTACACTATCCTGGCAACAGCCCACCGCTTTTTTAGGTGTCCCTCTGCAGAAGGCAGGATGAATTGGATGCCACTCAGTAAGATCAAGCCAGATCAATTAAGTGGATTCATTGGTCTAATGGAGTCTCAAAATCCTTTTAATGTTTATTGAGTTTGGTTCTACTTTTCATCCATGTTAATACGCTGCTATGAAAATAACCTAGGACAAAGAAACAGGGCAAGCTCATCCTGTTGCTGCTTTTAGAATGAGAAGACAGGTAAGCACAATATTCAACGCATCAATATTCATGCCATATGCAAGCTTAAAAATCAACAATGACATCAGCCGTTAGGTAAACAGAAGCATGGGCAAGGCAATGACTCTCATGTACTGCTGGTCTGGAATCTAAATGTCACTCACCCAAGTCTTCTACGGTATATTACAAAAACTAAAGATGCCAAGGTGAGAATTTGATAAATAATTCACTCCTGATCGAAAAGGCAGGCTTGAGCTAGGATTAGAAATCAAACATTGTTACACAACTCAGAGCTCTAAAATGGATAGTAACGGGGTTAATTATTAACAGCACATATGGAGTTCCAGAATTACTAGTATTTCATTTGTATTTAGCAACAATAATCAATGAAAATCAAAACTATTTTATCATGTGTGAAGATGACCTTTCTATGAGGGAAGAACTCTAGATTAGACTGGTTTTACCTTTGGGCTTGACATCCTGATCACAACTGGCAGCGACGACTGGGTTACTGTCTCAGTCATGCTAGCCTCAGTTTATTTTACCTTTGCAGTGCATCTGCTGGAGAGGGAGGTAAATGAAGACTTTACAGATTACAGTAAGGCAGGGTATACAGTAAGGTTTTCCCTTTCCTTGGGATCAGGGAACATCAGAGACGAATGAACCTCAGATCAAAAGATTCTTGAGGGCTAACTCAAACAGAGTATGATTCGGTTGTTCTGTCGAAGGGATGCCTAGCCCCTGGAGTAAGGTGAAACCCAGGGTCTCCTGAAGGTGCACTGAGATAGGGAAGGTTGCTGAGCAGCGGACTGCAGGGGAGCAAAGTTGTAATCATGTGGTGAGAGGTGATTGTTAGGAAAAGGGAGCTTCCTAATAAACGTTTGTTATTACCTCTCTGAGAGAGTGGTAGGTTCACATAAGATGGAGTTTCGACCAGCCTCTCACCACCTCCTTTAAGGCTATTCAACAACAGTGAAGGAAACAGCAGATTGCTGGTATTATAAGACAAACCTAAGGCTTTGCAGATGCAAAAAATGTAAGGGAGTTCATATTAATGTCAGAGTCACATCACTAAAAGGACAACTGTGAAATCAGGAAATGACCTTGACACAGGTAAGGTATGACAACTGTTGAATGAAAATGATTCGCTTCAGAAACAGTGAAAGAACATACTGTAGCTCTGTCGTATTTTGCTGCAAGTCTGGATAGGAAGAAAGCAAAAGGCAATTGAAATGCCTGTCTTTTATGGTGATTTTCTTATCCTGCAAGACAGGAATAGTGGAAAAAAAAGGTCTCATAAACTGCTACACATAAACAGTCATTATTTCAGATCACCAACTCCTATTCTCTCTCAGAAGACAAGATACTGTACTTAAACTTTATTCTGCCCATGACAATATGTCACTCTAGTACACTAAAAGATCAGGATCAGACTGACGGTGCACACATACAGCCTCAAAGCCTACTTTACAACAGCTAAAAACAGTGCTTCTATTGAACTTTAAATTCGATCCTGAATATCATGACTCATCCCTTCATAAATAATAAATATATACATACACAAAAACATATATTACTTTCTTGGCTTTAACAAACAAATCATGCTTTATGCTTTACTGATTGCGTAACAGACTTATTAAAAGTCCTGTACTGACGCACATTCAGTACAACGATGTTCACTGTTCTTCTTAAAAAGGTACTGTACAGTGTTATCTTCTGCCAGGGTATTCATTCTTCCTTAGACAGCTAGGCACCAGAGACAAACTCCACCGAGCACGGGCGTATGTTCAACCAGACCACACTTCTCTTTACTGGCTATGTAATTCGCTGCTCACTGGGATATTTTAAGCCAAGAGAGAATTGTAAAATTGCCCTTTGCTAAATTGAGTATTGTTGCTTAATTGCCCCACAGAGTAACAGCAATAGTGAGAAAAAAAAACGGCTCAAAGGAATATTTTGTAATATAAATATTTGTATGTTATAAAGGAAGGTATTAAGCTTTAGTTTTGATAATCAGGAAACTAATTTGCCATGTTTCTCCCTAGCTGGCCAATAACATTGACTCAGTCTTAGTGATGGTAGGAACAGTAAACACCAACAGCAGGGAGAGGTACAAGTTTACAAAGCACCATTACTAAGCACAAATGCACATTATTGCATCAGCAAAGATGTGGTTAATCACACATTAGATTCTTAAGTAATTCTAGAACAAAAACGAATGTTCTTCCTGAAAGTGCCAGAGTAAAAATGAAGTCATGCGATCACCACTGTCATATACTGTATTGTTAGAAAAGGGCTCTGATTCATTGAAATGAATTGTTGAGATTATTGATTGTTAATTGGCTTGTTTACTGTGGTGTCTCTCTTTTCTGAAATCCCTTGAGTGGTGGGTCAAATTACGGGCTAAACTTGGAAATGTGGGAAAAAAAACTCAAAATTGGGAATAAAGAGAAATAATGCAATTTAGAAACTTGAAATGCAACTCGAAACTTAGGTACTATGAAAATGCAAAGTGGAATCTGAAGTATGATTATTTATCTTTTTCCCTGAAGAACTACCTTCAGCAAAAATTAGCCTGTTTGTTCAATTTATTGCTATACCACTTGTCAATGCCATTAGTCTAAACCAAAGAGATCTAAAACACATTCAGGACAAGCAAAAACTTTCTATAAGCAAATGTACATTAAATACCATAAAAATAATCAAAGTAACTAGGCTTTGACCCAAAAAAATGCCTTTATTTTTTAACAATGTGACTATCTTAAGTAACAGAATCTGAAATAATATACTCCACCATTTTAAAAATTCATTGAGGGCTCATTTTAAAAGAAAAGGCGACAGCAAAAATCAATACTGCACATCCAAGTTATGATGCAGAAGGCAGAAGTTTTTAAAATCCTCAGCCAGTCGTGAAATTGCAGAGGCTTGCCTTCCTGCATGTTTACTATTGATTTATGTTAACAACCCTGTTAGAAAAATAAAACATATGAAAATTAAATCATAGTTTAATAATACTCTATAGGCATAAAATGTTCTATTCACTGAATGATGAGGACTGTATTATGTGGCACACATGGCACTTTGATAATATCCATCTCCTTTTCATCTCCTGTCATTCTGATATTATGTTTTGTGATACACTATGTGTGCATCAAAGAAAGCCATACAAGACACACATACACAGTATAAACAAAATAAAATATAAACCTTTATTCCATTAATAAAGTGTCAATTTCCTGCCATTTCCTAAGGTCATTATGAAAAAGCGGCCACTCCTGGCATTTAAAATAGAAAATCAGATCACTAAATCCCCGGTAATCTCATTCGTTCTCTGCCACACTGTGAAGCTGGCTTCAAATACTTGCTGTCTCCTTGGGAGTCACATGGTCTGGTTACTGCTGATTTATTTGTTTATTGCTGTCACAGCTTCTACTACCTCTTGAATCATCAAGGCCATTTTTAAGTATATATCTGTGTAGACACTTGCTCAAGCTTGAAATGATCTGAAAAGCAATTGCATTACAATATGTATTTCCACTTGAGACTGTGAAAACTATCAGAGCTATCAAGACATTCTGGTTTTCTATATATACAGTAAGAGGATACAATTTATTTAATTTTTTATACTTCAGCCATTCCTTTTTTTGTTGATAAAAGACCAAATATCTCTGCCCTAATCACACTAAATACATAGACAAGAAGTGGGAAATGTTATTTTGGAAAATCCTTATACTGCAATGGTTAGCACTGCCATCATGTAGTGTTGGGACCCTGGGTTCAATTCCAGACCTGGGGTGCTGCCTGTGTGGAATCTGTACAGTATGTTCTCCCAGTTTGTGTTGGTTTCCTCTCACAGTCCAAAAACAAGCTAGCAGGCTTCTGAGAAAACTGGCCCTGGTGGGAGTGTGTGTGTTTGTGTCTCTGTGTGCCCTACGATGGACTGGCGTCCCATCCAGGGCATACCCTGCCTTGCACTTGTCTGCCCCCTCCCCCCCGGTTCTGAACCGGATGAAGCTGTTAGATAACGAATGGATGTACTGTACTCCGATCACAAATTATTACCACAAAACTCAACTAAATTTACATTGCTTTCCACAACATCTTTCTTATGTACACACCATTTGTAAAAAAAAGCTACACACAATCTGACTGTTTCAGTTCTTTCGCAACATAATATCTATGGGAAATGTTCCATGAGTGATCAGTATGTTCTTGAAAATAATTTAGACAATCAACATAACAAACTTATAATATAGTCTATAATTTATTTTTATGCTTACAACAAACCTAATTTACATATAAAAACAAATGGAATGCATATGTTATGTACACAATTTTTTTTTTATAATTGATAGTACTGATAATGTTAATGATAATGTTGATAATGTTGCTTTATTAGCCCTATACAATTTCTTGCATTAGGAATTCGTCTTTTCGCATACCCCAGCTTGCTCTCCATGAGACACAGACACACAGACAGGGAGAGAAGCTTGGGTCAGAGCGCAGGGTCAGCCATTGTACAGTGCCCCTGGAGCAGTTGGGGTGAAGGGCCTTGCTCAGGGGCCCAACGGAGTAGGATTTCTCTGCCGGCTGCGGGATTTGAACCGGCAACCTTCCAGTCACAGGCACAGATCCTTAGCCACAGAGCCAATTGTCATTAGTATAAACATTTATTCTTTTCTACTAGTAGAATGACAGATGTTAAGGTTTTCCCCCAGGGGGTATTTATTTATATAATGTCCAATTGTATTCAGTGTGAGCCTTCAAAACATTTCACACAAACATTCCTCGTGAGGAACCAATTATGTAACCATTAAGATTTCATTTCTCGAACGGCTTAAATGGAAAAGCACAACCCTTCCGTAAGTATTTACAAACAATTCTAACATGCAGTACCAATTCTTGGATAGCAGCCTCCAGGTCGATGTCAGATGTGCATGAGAAGCAGGCTTGGAGCACATCCAATTAATGTAAGTAACAAGAAACAAATTAAAAATGTAAAATGTTCATGCTCATCCACATTGTCAAGTTTCAGAACAGATGACACAGTGAAAGAAAACACAGCTTTTTATGGAAATGGATTACAACAAAGTTGTGCCTTATGCTCCTAAGCATATGGATAGTGGAAGCAGGAATCACAACTGGAAAGATTTAAGCACAACAGACCTGAACAAAGCCTTTGTATGGGATTGCAACTGAGATACTTATAGGGAGAGGAAAAGATGACTTACTGCATATTTCAGTCAGTTATTGTGTCTTACACCACAGGATAATCACTTGATCACTTGTATATTCATCAAAATCCCAAGGGCAAAAAAACTGGCAGAGATCACACAGTGTCTGCCACCAAAATCTTTATATAAACACTAAATTGTCGCAACGAAATGAACCAAGTCTGTTTTAATCGGGGCCAAACATTGCTACTGCCCATGACATCTCTTCAAATACAATACTGTGCAGGTATAAGCAACATGCAAGCACTTAATACTACAGCGGAGCAAATCTGTCAATGGTAAAAATCCCTACAGACATGAGGGGTACAGCATCAGTTTTAATGATTCTAGTATGGTCCCGTGGGAGGACTGTTAACATTTAACAAGCAATTGGACCCTACCCTCCTCTATGAACAGTGTCCTTGAGCCACAGAGGGAGACCGTCAAATCTGTTACCATTTGCAGACAAGACTGCTGCAGCGTATTGAAAAAAGACGGTATATCAAAAGCACACTTTATTCTGGTAAATGAGCCGTGGGTTTGCTTCAGTCGATAAAATCATTGCACGCATTAGCATTAAAGCTTGAGACAGCTTGCCCTGACAAACCATTGTGTCTGTTGCACTGTTAGCAACCTTGTTCAGTGGAGCCAGTTACAAACGCTACGCCAATACCTGTAATCCTGAGGAACCTGACAGCAATCAGATACTCCTGGTCAGCTACGCCACTACAGAAGAATCTGTGTTTTTTGACATAGTATTGCAAAACAGTACATAGAGTGAATCTAAGCCTGGATAAATAAGACCTTTAGCATATTGCAGGTTATTATCAGATGGATTGTCATAAAGCCTAACATGGGTTAAATAAGCTTAATCTATTATTTCTGCAATTTCAAATCTGTAATAAGGCAAAAATGACCATGTGGGGGGAAAAATGCATCTTGCCCACTGTGTTTAAAATTAATAAAATTGTTTATTGATTTTATCACAATAACAACTCACAAACCATTACTAAATCACAGTGATTGAGCACACAAGTTGCTCAATCAGGAACCAATTATGCAGTGGCAGAGTTTTGGTATTCAGAAACAAAGCCGCTCAGTACTGTACCTCTTACAAATCATAGGAACTAATGTTAACCGCACAACAATTAAGCGTGTGCCAGTTATAGATTATTCCAACTGTTCTTACAAGTCTTATCTAACCACGTACAGGATGTCAGGTGTGTATTAGTAATTAACTGCCCTTAGAATTGGTACGTCTACCTTGTAAGTCAAATGATATCCATGATACTAAAGCCTCTCAGCCTCAAAACTTCTGAAGAACAAGCCACTTGATATGCAGATAAGATTTACTTAGTGTATTGCTCATCATTATAGGTTTGAAATGATCCTACCCTTTCTTTTTATACCTACAGTATTATTTTTCTTTACCATAATGGCACAAGGTGACTCTTAACAATCCTCACATCTCCTGTACCTGAAGTTCAGTATTTGATCTCTCATTTACTGATTGACTGTAGTTAGTCACTTAATTGCATATACTGTACATTACTCTAATTCATTAGAGGTATGTGTAGGGGGTGTTATTCTTGTGTTCTCTTTCTTATTTTTTTCAGCATGGAATAAACCTATTACTTGTTCTATTAAATGTATCCTTGAAGCTGACAGCTTATAAAAGACCATATCTGAAAACATCGCAGTACACGTTTTATATGTCGACGATGATTGCTGAAGGATATTCTAACATTCACAGCCTCTGAAACAACAATGCCGGCATAATTCCAAATTAATATATTTTACACAATAACTGTCAGCAAAAATGAAAACTAACAGGCGCCAAGGATTTTCATATGCACAGCATACATAGAAACATTGCATTACTGTAATAATATCAGCATGAATGAAAGCAATTTACATTGAAATTATAGTTGGTAAACTGTTGCCCACAACAGCAAAACACAGTAAGCAAGAAAAAATCAACTTGTAGCTAAGGGTTTCCAGGATTTAGTGTCTCAGTGACATACACTGTATGACAAATCTTCCTTAAAATATAAGATAAAGGGTATTTTTAAGATCTATGTGACAGAAAAGATATGAATTTCTCCATTAAAAATGAGGATACAAGGATACAAAAACCGAGAAAGCCTGTTCCATCCATTGTAATGGAAAGAATATACTTATCAAAACAAAAATGAAAGACCAAAACAAGAATCCTGCACAAACACAAAGTTAATGAGGTGCTGACAGACACATACAGTACTGTATTCTCAACTGCTTAATAACTTATTAAACTCTGTCCAACAAACTCATACAGTAACTCAAGGGCAGCTTTTTCCATTTTTAGCACATTGCAAAATAAGCCAACGCTGATACAAAATCTTTCTGCCATCTTAAAATGATTCACTTCATATTGCGTATAAAAGAATCAGTTTTCATTGTACCGTTTGTTAAGTTTGTAAAAGCACTGCTGATGCTGATTTCTGACAATTGCTTCGATACGCTAATCAAGTACAGTAGTTCTAATTTGAACGCACTGTGTGTGAGTTAAGACCTGTGTGTCCTGCTTTTTAACTGTTTCTGATCAAAATGACTAGTCGGAATGAGCACATGACAAAGTTAGACGCAAAGTGTGTTAGTGTGACTCCAGAGCGCATTAACACACTGCTCTCAGCGTCTGAGCCGGCTGCTGCAAGATGAGCCGCTGCGGTCCGCTGAGGCAGCTGCCTGGTCACCGCTGTCTCCTGTTCTCAGCGATGATGGGTTCAGTCCTGCCGTCAGTCATTCGAACTCAGGGCAGAAGACACATATGGCCCCGTCACTGTTATCCTGAGGTTGCGCCACTGTCCTGTATGAAATCCGAGCAGGGCGCCCCAGCATTGGCGTGCGGCAAAATTAGCATTTCGGGATTGGCTTGCAGAAATGGACATTTGCCAGGTCAAAGACTTTGCCAAGATCTCGAAGAACAATGAGGGTGCCCTCTGGCTGTGCACGGAAGGCATTCACGTTTTAAAGCACTTCAAATCATCCACCCCCCCGTTAGATTGGGAAAGGGAATAACCAGCACTATACTCGCTGCTAAACCTCCGCATAACCTCGGGTCACTTCAAGTCGTTAGTGTTCGTTAGTGAATGAGACGCACAACCCCTCGGCCTGCCTCCATCTCAGATTTTCCCTGGCCCATAGCAGGCCGTGACTTCAGTGCTCAGGTGTGAGCTACCCCTGAGTAGACTCCAAGCAGGTCATTTACCTACTGATGCATGCGTTATTTCTACCACCTGGAAACAATTACACAGCTGGATCAGACAGATGTGATGTCTCAGGGCCGGTGAGGTGACCCTCTGATACTCAGGACAGGCCTGACACCTCACAGAGGCAGGTTCCCGGCTTCTTTACACCCATCTGCTTATTGCTGAAGCATAACCACTCATTCTCCAGGCACCGTTTTTACACAGACAGGTCGCCTTCACTCAAGTGAACAGCAGCCAGGTGATTTTTACAAAGGACAAAATGCTCAAGGACAAAATGCTTGTAACTTTCATTGGTCTTGCATTTTCAAAGGCTATTTTTAAAGATTCTTATACAGTATATCTCACTTTGGTCATTCTAAACTCAACTCAGATGCTCCAGATGCAGAGTGTGTGTTTTGAAATGAGCTCAGTAGTTTGTTATAAGGAATGATAATTCTTAAACAATCAACAAACCTCTTTACTTCCTATTAAAAATGTAAATAACGCTATGAATGTTATGTGTCCATTAAGCTAGTGGTGTAAAACATAAGACTGCTGTGTTTTCATTGTGCTTCAGCATATTTATACAATATGTGTATTGTATATAAAATACACTTTTCAGAGCAAGTTAAGGAGAAACTACGTGGCAACAAAACTACTGATTCTTAAGTGAAACAACAATAACAGGCGGAGCGGTGGCTCCGTGGCTAAGGATCTGCGCCTGTGACTGGAAGGTTGCCGGTTCAAATCCCGCGGCCGGCAGAGGAATCCTACTCCGTTGGGCCCCTGAGCAAGGCCCTTAACCCCAACTGCTCCAGGGGCGCCGTACAATGGCAGACCCTGCGCTCTGACCCCAAGCTTCTCTCCCCGTCTCTGTGTCTGTGTCTCCCTGGAGAAAAGCTGGGGTATGCGAAAAGACGCATTCCTAATGCAAGAAATTGTATAGGGCTAATAAAGAAACATTAAACATTAATGTCATTTCTCATACATGTCATTCATACTTCAATAAATCCTCTTGCACAAAGACTAAACCATTCGTTCTTAGGAAACTAGACTTCAACTTCTGAATAACAAAGTACAATTAGATCAATACTATAAAATGAATAAAACAGCCTTGATACTGTACGTACAATTAACAAGAAATGTTAAATTGTACAATCCCTTATAATTTGTGCACTCTAAAGGGTGCTTAAATGCTTTGTTTGACTAATTTGTTAAATTGAAGTAGCGCACTCCTTAAAAGGTTTTTTTGCAACACATAATTCAAACTGTAACCTTTTTGAACATTTGAATATTTTACATTCTGTAGATATATTTTAATAAACTAACATTTAAAAACAGGTTTAAGGTCAAAGTCAGCGAAATCATGCAAATGATAAAGGACTATTTTAATGTGTTTGGGTTTCAATAACATTATCCAATATGTTATTTATTCTGCATTTTGCACTGGCATTTTTGTCTTTCATACTTATTTCTTCAAGAAAAAAAATAAATTTTAAATAATTGGTTTCATCTACCTGTCTGTCTGAAAAAGATGTTTTGATTCCATGCAGCGTTTCTGACTCATTCTTCTGAATGCGTATTAAAACTTGTTATTCAGGCAAAGTCATTTTTTTGTAGGAAGTGTAGCATCTGTTAGCCCAAAACCGTGTGACTACAGCTCTGTGCAGACATGTGTGTCTGAGATAAAATCTCCATTTCTAAGAGGAAGATAAAAACAACATATGGACTCAATACTGCAAGGTGCAGCAAAAATGAAACCACTAAAATATTGAAACCTGGACCTTAAAGATAGTTATAGATGAGTATTCTTCACACCAACTAGAACGTCAATGATTTTTCTTCCCTTAAAATTATTAACACATTTTACTACTTGTGTAGGTTTGTTCCTATTATTGTGCATTTTAAGTGTAAACAGTTTGTGGCAACATGACAGTGTAAGAACTGCACATCCTAAAGAAGGACTTCTTTCTCAATTTGTTTAAGGCAAGAGCAGTAACAGGTCACTTATTTGTATGCAGTAATCAATGACTAATGTGATGTACAGTGTAACACATTGCAAATGTATTCAGACCCATGTTGAAAGCAAAAAAAAAGAATAATTGATATGAAAGGAAAATTGAAAAGCCATGATTTTATGAATTTCAAAAGCCTTTTAGCCAACCTAATTTAAAGTGCACAGAAGAACTAAAAAAACCTCTTAACACAGTTCATTGAGGGATCTCTTTCTGTGAGCAATAACAGTGGTTCACATGAGTTCCAAATACATACACTTATCTCTGTAAAGTCCCACTGTCAGATAGTGAATTCCAAGCAATTTCAATCCAAAATCCAACTATGAAGACCTAGGAGCTTTCAAAACAACTAAGGGTTAAAGTCGTATTAAAGCCCAGATCAGGAGAAGGATATAAAACCATTTCAAAATCTTTTAATATGTCTTTCACCTACATCAGGCTGTTCCTCCAAATGGAGCAGTCAAGCACAGAGGAAACTGGTCTAAGATGCCTCTTTGAGGCCAACTTCATCTTTGGAAGAGTTACAGAGGAAGAAAAAACCCATGGGTCAGCAACATCACTCCACAAATGGGTATTCTATGGAACTGAAAAATAATGATCTCACCATCCACATGGGGTTTGCAAGAGAACACCTACTGTAAGTGATACTGCAAACACTTTCATGGTCAGACAAGACAAAATTGGAACTCTGGTCTAAATGCAAAGTGTCACATCTGATGCACAACCAGCACAGTGCATCTCGCTGACAACACCATCCCACCTGTGAGGCATGCTGGCGGCAGCATCATGTTATAATTCTGCTTCTTGTCAGCACATGACAGGATGATCAGAAAGACAGATGAGAATAGCGATGCAGAAAGGTACTGGCCAATCTTAGAGGAGAACCTGCTTCAATCCACTAAAGACCTCAGACTGGGACAGAAATTCACCTTCCTCCAAGAGAACCATCCAAAGTACAAGGCCAAAACTTTGGATCTCAAGAGTAGGCAAATGAATGCCCTTGAGTGGCCCGGTCAAAGTCTTAGCTTCAATCTTATTGAGAATGTGGGGAAAGATTTGAAAACTGTTGTTCATAAAAAATCCCTAAGAAACATGAAAGACCTTGAGCAAATACGCCAAGAAGAATGGACAAAAAAAAAAAAACTGCACCAAGCTGATATGCAAAGTTGGTAAAGATTTAGCTAAAAACACTTGCAGCACTATGTAATTTCTACCAAAGATCCTTCCACCAAATATTCATTCATGGTTCATGGGTTTCAGTATGTATGTCAACATACTGTAATATTTCATTTTTCTCTTTTGCTGACTAACTCCAACATACAGTATCTTAGCCTTAGACACCTTCTATTTGAGCATTTAGGCTTTGAATAAAAGTTTAAAAATAGAAAGCCTATGAATATGTATGCAAAGTATACTGTATACAGAGAAAGTAAAGCTTGGATACTGTACATTGTGGTTTGTTAAAAACAACAGGCCATACACAGTTAAATACTCCATTTGTTTTATGATTAAGTATTAACATTAAAAAATACCTTAATTTTAATATAGGCAAGTCCTTTAAAATCTCTTTTAATACAATCTCCTTCATTTGTATAGAATAATTATTAATTATCACAGACTAATACCCCAGTGTCTAAAAATACCTGGACTCATTTGTCCTTAACAGGAAATTAATAAGTCTGAAATTAAGCAATTAGGGCATCCGGTGACTTCTAATTAGTATTTAGGATCTCAACTTAATTACCTAAATGATAGCTGCTCTCCAGGCAATAGAACCTTCTCCTCTAAGGAGTGGATACCTTTCACTTGTGAGGTGTTCAAAATGGAACCTCTCTCATTCTACTAGGCCACTTTACTGAGCCGAATGACAAAATCTTTCCAAGCCTCAAAAACAGAGCTCCATCACAAGCATGACATACAGCAACCCAAAGCACAGGCAGACTTCAGGATTGTAGAAGTTACTATTTGGTTTGAGTTCTGCTTTTCTGACTGGACGGTGCTTTTCCAACATGCTGCTCACCTGCCTCCCCCACCCCCTCCACTTGATACACATGCAAAAAATCAGAGAATTACATCACAGGTCAATGGGTCACATTCAGGTCACTCGGTGGGCAAAGTCTAGGATATCTGGACAACATCTGTGCATTCTAAACTTGACCTCTGTTGGGTTTTTGTGTTGTTGTTTTTTTACCTGGTGTTAAGCAATTCTCAATGTTAACATTGTTCTTGCAAAATTCTGAAACCCCCAGGGCGGCAAGATAGCTTAGATCCATTAGATGACTGGCAAATTACAGTTTGTGCCGAAATATGGGGCCGAATCGCCAGTTTCAGTTCTCAGCAGTAATAACCCACTCTGCTCCCGCACTGTGATAAAAAAAAATCTAAAGTGCTAATTGTAAATGTCACTGCAGTTCACTTTGAAGTCTGCATTTGAATGTCTTGGAAATTGAGCTTTCAGACTGAACTCCTGCCTCCTACCAAATGACATTTAAAAACGTACTTTTATCTATTATTAAAATGTGTTTGGACCCATTTCTACATTTCACATAGGAAAACAATAAACTGCTGACATGTTAATTGGCATTGCTACTGTATGTAAATCACGTGGAGATACAGTATGTGTTCAGTTTCCCCTGCGTGTGGAGGGCCTCCTAGCACTGCCCATTAACCAAGCACTTGCTTGTCTTGTGTGTGCATGAGATTGTGTTTTGAAGCACCATACATGAAAACACAATTTAAATCTCTCACACCCGCTCCACACTTGGTAGAGCTGGTGCTAACTCTCCCTCCACCTCAAAGCTAACAACAAATAAATGCCCTGCTTTTTGAAAGCACCGGCTGTATGAAATGAGTAATGCTAGCGAATGGAAGATACAGTTAGGCTGTGGACTTGGTTGGACACTGGTGTTGTATCCTTGAGCAAGGTGCTTCACTCAGACTGCTTCCTGAAAATTGTGTAAAAAAACTTTAGGACCAGCTACAAATGTAAGTCACATTGAACCGCATCATGCAAATACATTAACAATACTGCGCTGGCACAGTGTCAGTCAATTTAATTTTAACCTCATCCAGCCTCTGGGTTCGGTGTATTACCTCAAAGAGGACTATGTGACCACAGGTGCAAACAGAGAGGCCCAAGCCAAGCTGCAGTGCTCAGTCGTATTTAGGATAGCAACAGCATCTGGGCAGTAAAATAGCTGAGTGGAGTGGTTTAAAACTGGAGGGATGCATAAAATGCTAACTACAGTATAATCAAATAATCGGGTGAAATATTGCTATGTGTTTTGACATATTGTATTCTATTTTATCATTACATAATACAGCTTTGGGTTTCTATGGCTGACAAATCAGTAAGGCTGCACCGAAATAATCCCCTCACAGGAAATATTGGTTTTATATCTCAAATTACTGTACGCAGTATCATGTGGAGAACATCACACACTGCTTACACCGTTTCCGATCCCTATAAGCTTTGCTGATGGTCCTTTACATATCAGAAAATGGTTAGATCACCTGCCAATGTCATCGGTTCACACTACACTACAGTACAATCTTCAAAACTGAACAACTCAGGATGAAGGAGAACATCCGACAAAATTAACTCGAATTACTTACAAACAAAGCATGCCACAGCACACTGATATTAATCGTAACAGAACAATGTTAACTTCAGAAATCAGTCGTGCACTTTCAATAAAAAGCCAAGTAAAAAGGCTACTTCGAACAAGGAACAGGGAAAGCAACAGCAGGCAAATATTAGTCTGCTACAAATATCGCATTGTTTAATTACCTTAAATTTGCAAAGAGTAACAACAAAATAATTGTATCCTCAATAATAATAATAAAAAGTTTGTTAAGCTTCAAAGACAAAATATCGGTGCAGGAACTTGGGAGGTAAAAATGTAGCAAGAACATGACTTAGTAATTGTACTGATAACGTCACGCTCCTTACCTTAGGAAAACGGGCTCCCCTTGCCTGACGGTAATATTGTCCATCACTCTGTTATCAGATTGGGATTCTCCGCTCCGGACTGGTACTCCTGCCGGTACAAGAAACAGCAGTCTGAGAGACATCACAACCAGGCACTTCCAAGACACCGCGAAGTAGCCAAAAACACTCATCTTCAGTTCAAATAAGACTCCACTCTGCACACGGGATAAGTGGGAATTCCGTCAGGTCAGTGCAGATGCATACAGCAGGTTTACAACTCCAAGCGGGGGCAAAAATACTTAATCCAGCTCCTCACTCCGGATAAAGCATCGGGATAAAAATAACCCGTTATTTTGTGCTGCGCAATTGAATTTTTCAGCAATTGGCGTTGCTTCTGGAGCTCCCTGCGCACTGATTAAAACCACCACCACCACAACGACAAAAAAAATCACATTAAATTACTGCATCAACAACAAAAGCTGTCTTCGCGAAACCACCACAGTCTTTTCTTTACGCTACGGATTTAGCAACTTGGATGGATTTAAATCAAGTGTATTTGAAATGCAACTTCAGCACGGAAAAGGCAGATAGCTCGGCGAACGGACACAGAAATCCCGAGTTAATCAATTTGAGGAGAACTTTAATAGCAGATCCGAAAAGCACTGCACACAGAAAAAAAAACGTGAAATGATTAAAACCCCAAATTCTCAGCTGGATGCAAAGGCTGCTTTGATTGGTTGTGCGTTATTGAGCGAAGATGAACGACATTCCCTTGGGATAAATTTTGAAGTGCTTTATATATATACACACTTATTTTCCTTGTGGGATTGTAATTGCAGTTGGTGAAAGCAGTGAAGTGACTGCAAACAGTTCGACTGCAGCACAGAGCTACAGTACCCAGAGTAAGGAACTGAGCTTTTTTGCCTTCTTGCTCCGGTCTGTACTGTAGATTGTGAGTTCTCTCAATACCCTCCACAACATCGCTGTATCACAGACTTAGAAAGTGTTGTCATGGCAGCAAGAACACTCCTAAGTAGCAGTATAGATACAAGGCAAAGAACATTATAGCTAAAACCCACTTCTGCTATACAGCCAATGCAAATATAGCTAAATCCCCTCTACTGATAGCGCAGCCAATGTAAAGGAAACATGTTTGTTTGGTACAGTGAGGAGGCAACTTTAAGACAAGGAGGAGGGCTTATAAAAACCTGCATTAACCTGTAAACAGCATAAAAGCAATACTCGGATTGATTACCTGTGCAAACATTAAAAGCTGATAAAAGTAAGCTGTGGAAGTGATGCAATTTAAATCTCTTTGGAACAGGTACTGTTAGTGGATTGCTGCTGAAACAGATGTACTGTAATATTTCAATATTGGTTTCTTAATGCCCATGCCGTATACAGACTCAGTTGAACCTGAGGAGGATCTAGAAATTCCCATGAATATTCTGACAACATGAAGAATATAATATCACCCATTATAAAACACGGAGACTGCACAGTATATCTGCCCAACGCAGTTACGTTTCTTAATACATCATGCAGAGGAGTATAGATTTCTACATAAAGAAAAACTCTGAAAATGTCATGTGTGTTCCAGCAGTCTGAGACACTCACCCAAGTAGATGGCTCGCGTCCTGAGCTATAACAGAGGAAAATTAAACATGACTATCTAGGACAGCTCCAGCGGTAGACATACAGTATGAGCAACACAATTACACTACTGTATGTGTTTCAGAAATGGCAGCTGTGTGAAAAAGCCCATATTTGTGAGTAAATGAAAGTGTGTTTATATGTTTGTATAGGAATAATTAAATATACTGTATTTCATTCAAACGTGGGGGTACGTATTCTGGATTACTCTCATATTAGGAAAATTCAGTATTTCAGGAATTTTGTATTTTATGGTAGCCCAGACAATTAAGTATTGCACTCCATTGGCCTTCCCTGAGAAAGTATGGCAATTGTGCAGTATATACTGCAAATATACCAGCCTTTACTGCAGATATTAACAGTATTGTTGTTTCCTGTGTCCTATATTTTGGATAATCACAGCCGAACTTACCAAGGGCACACAAAGACGAACTCTAGTAGCTGTTGTTCCCAAGCAGCACAAAATAACAGCGCTTAGCCACTGCAAAGTGGTAATCATGTCAATAAAGCTGACGTGGTAATTAAAGCATTTTCCCATACAAACCACAGCCATGCATGCCTCTAAGACATCGTGGCGTAAGTTGTGCCCTTTAACAGTACTGGGAAGAACAAAGTCTGTAGGAATTCTGAGGACTTGGGATGAGTCAAAGGTCACATACTGTATAATCAAGCCAGTCATCAGTTAAACATTTCAGTCTTTTATGCTCAAAAGAGTGACAAGCTTGCAGTGAAATGGAATCAGTGGCTTCATCGCAGCTATTAGAGACAGCTAATAACTACAGAATATGGAAGATAATTGTATCACAGCTCTAGAACCTTGCAGATCTGTGCAGAGTAATTCAGCCTTTCCTGATTCTTTTAAGGATGGATTTGCAATAGATGTTCTGTAGCTGACTGCCTTGATTGGCAGAACAGAAGTTTAATAATTCCATAAATGTCACCTGAACACAGCACAAAAGGAAAAACATGGCAAATGACTTCAAATGTTAAACCATTCATACAGTATGTGCTTACTGTACATGTAAAACAGAAACAAACATGTTGCTTTGCATTGTATCCTATTTTTCTTCGAGATTTAGTACTATTTGACATGAAAATTCTGTTGGTGTTCTCTGCTCTAGGCTCTTTGCCAAAACCCATAATAAGTACTATTACAAAGCATTTATATGTTATCTCTATCAAGCTTTGCAGATAAAGAGAAGAAAATTACAAATTAAATCTGTAAAAAAATGTGAATAGGAGAAAATTGTGCTATTTTTTGGGAAACATTTTCCCAAAACAATTAAATGTTTTTTCCCAACTGTTCTCAAAATTACACATTCTCTTAACAGCCTTGCACATCACTTTGACAACATTTCAGCTTTTACCCATCACCGAATCAAAAACAATTTCTGACATCTAATAAAGACGAGAAGGCAAGTAGTATCCTCTTTAGAGAGCAGATGGCAACATTGATCACAACAGGTTTGTGTCTTATATTAAACTCATTTTATGGCAGCTTGTAATTGGTTTACAAAATAAGGCGATCACTCGAGTCATTCAGAATTACCCTTGCGGTCTAAGGAAGGGAGGAAGGCATTAATTGAATTGGGCCAGGTCTTGCACAAGTAATCTTTGACCTCAGACCTGCTTCACCAAAAGGCCTGGTCCTGACCTCAGTGAACAGTAATGGGCAGTGACAATTGTTCCCTCCCTTCCAGCACTGTGTTAAATTTCATTTAAATGAAAGGAGTAAGCCGCCTGGGCACAGGTGGGAAAGATTAAAGGTTAAAAATGAAAAAGTGACAACAATCCGAGGCAGCTGGGATAGACTCATATCCGACTGATTTATGACAAGACTGATGTGTGTGTGATACATCCTCACTCATGTTCAATTTGCCAGATTCTGTTTTTATACGAAGGCACATCAAAGACACGCTGCTGTTGTTGTTCACTCTAGCCTGCTCTAACACCAGCTTGGGTTTGACTCCGGCTCAGGTCACGTGTGAAATGTGTTTTGGCCAGGTTCACTTCCTCCCCACTGGGTACGCGGAGTGACAAAACAATTTAGTGCGCCTTGCCAATGGCATGTGTGTTGTGCTTATGGAATCAACAATGACGAACAGCCGAATAAATAAAACACTGAAGTGACAAATAACTACAGTGTTAAGCCCTCCTTATCGCATTATATCTGCTAGGAGGCTGTCCTCCCCTCGAGACGGATAGACAAATAGATTTGTACTAGTCCACGGATCTAACTGGGGCTGACACTGTTTGAGTTCAAAACACGTTGAAGCTGGGTCTGCTGCCAACACTGGCTTTGGGCTTTTTTCGGCTCATTCCCAGGTGTATGCAGAAAGATCATTTAAATGGCAGGTGATAGCGCATTCACATCAGGACTTAGGTGACTCACAATGCAAAGAGAGGAGGACCCCATGATGTCTGTCGGTGCAGCTGATTATAGCTAGAGGCATTATATCATATGAGGACAGCACGAGCACTGTAAACGAAAGCAGAAAAGAAAATAATAGTGCCATTTTTTTTCTTAGAATCTAATAAGCTGCAGATGCAATTTTACAGTATGGATTTATCTTCATTTGTGATATGCTATTTTCAGTTTTCTCCCTGCACTCTACTCCAATGGAAACTACCTAACCAACACATTTCCTGCTAATTGCCACTCCCACACTTATTACAGGACAGTGAGAAAGCAAATAGGTTGCTCTGTTTTTTAGAGAGAGCTTTATAAAGCTTTCAGAACTTCCTCGTTCATCTGAATCACAATTGGTATATTGCTTCATTGCACAAAGAAACAGATAAAGGAATTCTGAATAAAATACAGTTAACCACTAAAGAGAATATTAAAACTGGAAGTTTTGTTTCCATAGTTCTCTGTTCTGTGGAGTGTAAGATCTTAATAAGATTCACATTGTGCTTTTATTACATTGGCACAGTCAGCCTTGCCTGAGTACTGTAGTGGTCAGTTAAAATCATTTTTTTTCATTATGTGTGTTTTGTTCAAATCTCAAAAGGTGATTTGTGCAGAAACAAATACACTAGTTCCCACTGATTTATTTAAAATTGAGCTGGCTGGTTATGCTGTGGCAATTCATGTCAGTTTGTTGTTCTGCTGCATTATAGAATCCCATTATAGAATCACATAAGAACAGCATCTCAATATAATGATGTTCCCATCCAGAAAAGTCCCGTACATCCTTCTGTTACAGTTTCATATCTTTGAGCTCATTATCGTCTCGTTTTTATAAACGTACTAACTTCTATTTACAGCTGTAACAAAAAAGCTGCTGCCAGCACCAAGATTCACACAAACCAATTAAAACTGCAAAGTGAAAGCCTTCTCTTCCAGATCTGCATTTGGTGATCCGACTGAGCTTTGAACAAAGGGCTCATATGGCAGCAGTAGTTTTCGTATAGTAGGTCCCGTTGCAGGACTGTTCAAGTACAGTCCCAGAAGTGAAATCGTCTTCCACAGAGAATTTCTGGCACTTTTTTTAGCGCGTTTATTTGTATTCTATTGACTGCGAATGAGCTGAATAAAGCTGTCCGTCGGCGAGCTGCTGCTTGTAGTGGCAGAGGGCTGACTCAGTGAAGTGTGAGAGTACAGCCAGTCCCCAGAGAATGCTGCCAAGGTCTACAGTACCTGTTCTCCTCTTCCAGTCAAAACAGATGAGTTTTCACATTTGAAACTACAACCTTGCAAGAATCAATTTGAGAGCCATTTAGTCAATCCTTCCACAGGCGTAAAAGGACCTTCACTCATTTTTAAGATACAGGTGCTATAAAACATGAGGCATTTGCATTTCCCTCAATAACTTACTTAGGTTTTTTTGTCTATGACTGTTTGGATCCTTCACAAACAAAGCTCCACTGAAGACATTACGTTTCAGGACTGTTTTTCTGGCTTTATCAGGCTTGAAACCAATTAAAACCTTTGAGCTCCGAGACAGTACCCTGTTCACACCACACCTACAGTGCATGGAACAAACAAATTACTGCTTGATCAACTGAATGGCAAAGTGATGTGTAATCCCACATGTCATTCAACGACACAAAATTATTTGAGTATTTTCTACAGGTTACAGGTGTAGTACAAACTCAAAACTGTATGTAACGGTTTACAAACAATCTATAGTGGCAGCCCCCTTGGTTGTTAGAAATCCCCGATCCAAGGCGCAGGAGGGTTTCTTCCACAGTACAGCATGTATTTTTTATTCACTGATGTTGATATAAGCTTTGCCCTTATCTGCATGTGTGTGTCTTTAAAACTAGGTGAGGGGCTTTTTCAGGATGTAGTGTAGTTAAGCCCTTTGGCTTTTGGGATACTCTCCAACTATTAAGGATCTTCCTTAGGATGAAGCATCTGTGGATATGACAATGGCCGTATGTCGCCTTTTGTCCTTCCCGATTGAATGCGCTCATGGAGGTTTTTTTTTTATTTTAAAATAAAATAAAAGTGAGCTCAAAGATTGCTCAGATAAACTTGCTTTGTAACTGAAAGAGCAATTCGCCGCACCACAGGTGTCTGATAACAGAGGATGCAGCAGCAGCAGCAGGCGAACGCCCAGTGAGGTGAACCTCGATGCTCAAGACCTGCAGAACCGGGGCAGAACAGTTCAGACGCGACAGAAGTTGTGTCCTTGCTGCCCTCTGTTAGCCCCCCACCAACTCTAGCCCAGACATCTCTTTGAAGTACAACACGGTGCTGAAATTAAAGGAGAAACTGTGTTTTTAAAAGCTAGTAAACTGTCATTGGATCATAAAGCAATCTAGACACCACTTTCATGGATCATTAGAGATGCACTTAAAACACTTTTGTGACAATACATACAGTACTCCTTTCACATTATATCCTGATCCAGCAAAATTAGCAGGTCAGCTAATTTCATACTTAACACAAGAGTAGCTAGAAAAGACCAAAATACAGTAATACTACAATAATCCATAAGCCTGGTAAATGAATGTTAGGTATAATACAGTACATGAAGAAAATAGAAAAAATGTCACTGACATTTTGACAAGATCTAGTTCTACTGATGAACACTAAATGAGGCATTTTCACCAAGTGCTAAAGATGAGGCTAGATCTTTCAACCGATTATACAGTGCAAATTATTCTAATATGTTCCACATGATCTATCCCATCTTTGAGATTCATGTTTTCCCAAAATGAAAAATGGAAATAAGACCTTGGTCAGCATGTTAAACATGTTCTTTTTTAAATAAACAAAAATCATATTTATTTTTATTTAATTTATTAAATACATTTATTTTAAAATAAACTGCTTTGAAAGACTTTCCAGTTTCTTGTCATTGTAAAAATATTAGCTGCGTGAGTTTCTTACATTTGTAGAGCGAAAATACTCATCCTGAGTAGCTTTTCTTTTCCATTGTTTCTTCCAGTGAGAACTCAACAAAGTGATCACTAAATATTTAAACTTCTGAAACTCCAGCACTCTCTACTAGTGCTGTAATAGTGGTGTGGGTTAAAGGTAAGTACAGTATAATTAGGTCCCCTGAGAATTTCAAAAAAAGGTACCCTTCTGCCTTCAGTGTATTTTGCTACCATTGAAAATGCCAGCCATATCATTTCAAAAGTTCATTCCACAGCTCTCCACAATTTGATAAGCAGTGCTACTTTTAGTTTTTTGCTTCATTAGTACGGTATAACATAGTCATCTGAACTGACAACTGCATTTCAATTGAAAACCAATAACCTTGGCTTACTGTACTGTAACTACATTGACAAAGTATAGAACTACAGTATATACTCATAAAATAGCCCAATGTCCCAATGTGAGTCCACAAACTGAGGAGATAAATGATGGGAAAACATATTATACACAGCAGACAACTGAGAGCAAACATGGGATATCACAGCCTTGAGTTTGGTAAATGAAGCATTTTGCGGTCTAAAAGAGCTTTACTATAAATAATCCGAAGAGTCTAGTTATGGTTTTATAAAGTTATCTCAGTGGCAGAGATTGGAATGTGACCATAAACCGTAAAAGAGGGAAGCAGAACCATTCAGATCTCTATCTCAGATGGCCCTCAACACACAGGTTATTTAAGAAATCCGTGCAGCTTTTAGATGGCAAGCAGTAGAGGCTTGGAACTGGAAGTCACCATTACTTACTGATATCAAGACTGATGCTGGAGGAGCACACTTTATCACAGGTTCTTAATGACTTTCTGCAGCAGGTGATGTGTGGTTCAGTGTGACAAGCATTATCTGCCACTGCTTTGGTGAAATCTGGCAGCAGTGGGTCACCTTATTGAAGACGGCAAAATCCATTTTATCTCTCGGCCCTTCCATATAAATATGGGCTGATATTTACAGTAGCTGTTGAAATTTAATGAGTTTCTGTTCTGTAAGTTTTATAGTCCTTTTATAATAACATTGTAAGAAATAGGGAACTGCTCTATGGCTTCTCTAATCTCTCAGAATGGAAATAGATTCTGTAATAGCAGAGTGCTTGTGGCAGCAATGTATAATAATCTCCATAGCTAGAAGTTAAGGAAAATCTCTTATTCAGGTAGCATCTGAAATGGTTTACCGTTTGTTTAAAACCAGTCAAAGTGCTTGAACTGAAAGTTTCAAATGGCAGTTTACTAATATTTATCTTAAATCTTTATGAAAAAGAAACTGTTAGGACCCTCTGAAAACTCTTTCCTTTTAAAGGGGATTTATTGCTTTGTCTGGGTTTTGCAATAAACTGCAGACAAATGTTATTTTTTCTGTTGTAAAAGGTGAAAGGGCCAGAATTATAGAATTGTAATCCATTAAAGTTGCATGCTCTTGCATCCAATCCTAGAGGTGACATGAAGAGCTATATTTTTCTGTAAAACACAAAATCTTTGTAAATGCCTCAATGTGTTACACATTCAGGAAACACACAGCATATGTTATTGGAAGGTTCTAATTTGCTCATTGCTTAATTCTTTTTTTAAAAGAGGAAAGACTAGAAATAATTTGAAACTTTGATCCACATAACCTAAAATAATATTTCTTTCTTGTGATCTCAGGCAATCAGTCTGTTTGCAAATTTTCTTTCCTTTTTTATATGAGTATCTTTCATTTGGTGAAAGTTAAAGGCTTTATGAGATCATATAAATTTTATGCATCTTATACAGGAATTTCAAGAGCTTAAAGCACACATTAGCAAGGATGATCTTGAAGCTTTTAAATATCTCAACTAAATGCATGCTCTAATTGCATGTCATATGTAGTTCACTACAAATGTATAATGAACTGTAACTAAAGCTGATCAAGCAAATTTCAAGTATACTGTACATTTAGATTTTTCAGCAAGAATTAGAAGTGTGACACAAAATGATAAAAAACTGTATGAAAATGACTACTATATATCAGTAGCAACTATAATATTACGTTTCTAAATACACAATGTTCACATTTATTCATACTCTGTAATCATGTTGACAATAAGTGCTTACTGTTGAAATACTGTAAATTTAATCCTTCATAGCTTTAGTCACCTGGTTGTTTCACAGAGCTTCAGAAAGTGTATTGAAATTTCTAGATTCAAGTCTGAACATAAAAGCAAAATACTCAGTATCACCTCATCTTGGGGAAAGTCAGAGAACTACCAGAAGGTCAAAAGCAAAAGTCAATCAACCTCAACAACTCTAATATCCATCATCAAGACATTCAAGGCAAATGTTACACTTGCTACCCCACCAGGAGGAGAACATTATGAAATTTTACCGAAATGTGTGGTTTGAGAGGCTAACTCACACACAAGGGCCGCTATTGTGAACCGACAGAAAACTGGAATTAGCAGGATCCAGTGTTTGCAAGATTATGGTCTGTGGCTGACCTCATTAATCTGGTGTCTGCTGCAGAGATCCACAGCAGCACAACCCCCCCCCAAAAAAAATATTAGATTGCCTAATACCAACTAATTGACTCCCAGGAGAATGGGAATAAACTGATTGTCAGTTACTGTAGGTTTGAAACACACTGAGTTTTTGGACAGTCTCAAGCAGTATGATTAATACAGAAAGGTAAAGCAAGCATGTGTTAAAAATGACAGTCATCCCTTATGTAAATAATAGAAAAGGGTCTTTTTTGCTTTAGGATTGTTTTGCATCCTGTGGTCTTGGTATTCTAGTTAGGTTCTGGGCAGATTCCAATGTTTACCAAAGTAATTTAGAACACCACTACGTTCTGTCAAAACTCAAGATTTGTTGCTAATTGACTCTACAACAAGACCAAAATGCAAAACCTCTGTCAAGCTCAATGACCACTGGTTAAAAGTACATACTGTGAGTATGATTAGCCACGACAGCCTCTAGCACAGCATTTATGTTCTCAGCTGAAGAAAGCAGATCAAAGGTACAGTCCGCATAACCCAGCAGGGCAAGAGATTCTGCACAGCACCACATTGAGCTTATCAAAGCCCAAGAAAGGTACAGAAAATACAGATTGCCAGTATTCATGAACAAAGCAGGACGTCACACATTTAGAAATACACACCCCTTACCTGAAGGCCAATTATACCCGGTGAGGGTCTTTGACAACCCTAAGCAAATGTCAGAAGCTTATGGCGCAAGGCAGGGCTACACTCTGGATGCGTTGTACTCAGCAGAAGCCCAGGCTAAAACAGGGAGAACACTTAAACTCCACACAGAAGATCCCCAGGAACCAAACACTGTGAGGAAGCATAGTACCTGTCACAAAACCCCAGTCAGAAATATATTTCAGATTTTCACACAAAAAACGGTTTTGGTTTTAAGTTTAGTTTGTATATCTAAATTCTCAGGATCACTCAGCTTTTAGTTACAGTTCATCAAGGGATAAAAACATTTGGAAGCTACTCTGTCTGTGATGCAAACGGCATCCAAATTGATTTGTAAATAATTACTTGATTTCTTCATCAATACTCAGCTGAGTCTGGGTAATGAAATTCATCCTAATCCTTATAAAAAATGTATTATTACTGTAGGCTTAGTAGCTGATGTTGTGATAATGGACAACTGCCTACCTGTGTTGAAATGTATTATTGATGATTTTGGTGACATATTTTCTGTACTTGTGTGATATGTGCTTGTACAGATTGATTAAAGGAACCTTTGAACTAACATTCAGGAGAGTTTCCCTGCTGTTTTCAGATTCCCACACATCCACGGTTATATAAAGAAGCTAAAAAGAAGCTTGGAAGATCTCGACTCAAAAAGATCTGGACATTAGAAAATCTTTTCATTCTCTCCCTTAAGATATGGTTGCAGAAGGATGATAAAAAAACGTGAGATTATCAACACATCTTTAATAAAGCAGAAAAAAACACAGGAAAAGAGATTGCCAGCAGCCAGATTTCATAAGAAAAAGCTTGGATTAATGGAAATTATAAGAGCAGAAATGTGGCTACTTGTAAAACATACAGTACAGTAGAATATGACATTGCACTTCGGCACTTACAGCACTAATAGATACCTTGATATTCAGCTCATATTGAAGTCCCCATTCCATATGACTTCAAAGGTTATTATTTCCCTTTCTAATCAGTTTAATAACATATTTACTGCTTTCAGATATTGTACAGTAAACCATAATGATGAAAGCATCTGAGCTGTCACTCTCCTCGTCCCAGCACCTCATGTAATAAAGATCGTCTGAGATTCCAAAACATTTCCAAATGCCAACAGTGTTATTCTGTTAGATGAATATCTTTATCAGATATACTGTACATATGCAGAAAAATGTTGATCTGCTTAGAAAACATTTAGAGAGACTAGGGACTGATGGTTTTCTTTCTTTTCAATGTATGCACATTTTTCTTAGCATCAAATCAGTATTTTGGTGACAAAACATGTTTTGACAAATCCTGTACTCATGCTGCTACTGATCTGATATACAGTAGATCAATCTCTCAATGGTAGCGCATAGATGTCTCTGTTATCCCAGAAAACTTTTTCCTTTTGGAATAATAACTGTTCTTTAATTGGTAAAATTGGTAAATGACTGCAATAAGATTGGTAATCTTATCTCAGACTTTAAGAACCCAGAACATATGAATGAGAATAAAAATAATAATTAAATAATTAACACTATCGTTTTTGAGTTGCTAAATTCTAATATTTGATGCAAACATTTCTCTCCTTGAAACAGTTTCAATGTAAAAAGAGTTATCGTCAGGCAAATATAATATGATTTGTAAAACATGAAGCAAATAAATATTAAATGTAAGTGTTTCTGTGGGTGTGATGCAATATAATTTATTCAACTGTTAAACGGAATTAGTGCTATCCATGAAAGTGTTTTGCAAGATCTAGAGCAAAACGTGTCACTTATGGTAAAAAAAAATGAAACTGAAGTGACAATGTAAAATGTTTTTTTTTTGTTTTACACTTACTAACTTAATTTGTTACTTGGAACAAAGTACTAAGCAACAGACCAGCTCATCGGCCTGGCATTATTCAGCTGAAGCCAGGAGAACCCGGCTTATGTGTAATCCAGCCCCAGCTGGATCTGAAATGAAATGGTGCAGTCTGAAAAAAGAAGACAAAGATATATTGTGAAATTCTCAGTGCTTTTCGCCAAAGTCACAAAACAAATGGGGGGTCTGTGAGTAACAGGATGTTCCAGAGCTATCCAGAGACAGCGATTACCACACATAATAGACCCGTTCTCCCCCTATCATAAGGCTTACCGTACGCAGGCTGAACCTCGTTTTCGTGAAATGAAAAGTTCCCTCCTCTCATCTTTCTGGCGATCCAAGATTGTAATATGGTCAGTGAATTTTCAAAATGCATTCCAATACCTGTCTGTCTTCACTGACACATCAGGAGAAGCACAGTTAACCTGGTGTCCAAATTGGTCCATCAGTTAAACATATTACAGTACATAACACTGAAACCAGTTTCTCCATTAGGCTGCTTACTCGTTACTCTCAAATAGAGCTTCTCATACATTCATGTTCTTATATTTCACAACACAGTAACCCATGGCATTTGTGTCTAAAGTTATAGCATGTCTTTCTGGCAAACAGTAGTCCACGGCAACTTTTTCACAGTTCAGGAGTCGCCACACAATCTGCAATGTGATCACCTTCTTGTGATTCATTTCACTGAAAGACTGCTTCACCATTTTTAACACTGCTTTATTCAATAATTATACATATGAATATTTTTCATTTTCATAAAAGTATAAAGACTGTTGAAAGAATGTCAAAACATCTCAGCCTCCATGTACATATTTTATAGGTCTCCATGGTTGCGAATTCTAATGTATTATGCATTGAGTAGTAATGGTGATTGCTTAAAAGATGGAAACTGAAATTCTCCTGCATAAATATTTGAGTCTCTTTATGATGTGCTGTGAAATTAATCACATACAATTCAGCATGTTGCTTTTATAGATGCCAGTTAAAGTGCTGACTTCATTTTCAGTAATCATAAAGGGATGTAAACTGGAAAAATGGTTATAAAACCAGAAAGAAACAACTGCTGCCAACACAAAGTGAACTTCAACAATTAAGCCTTTTAACTTATATCGCGCAGCAATAGAGTTAATATTAGGTGCTCGTTATACTTTAATTCAGCAGAATCCTGTAACTGGGCAATATATATAAAATGACATGAAATGTAAGGAATCAGATAATAACATTACATGTTTATACACAATTTGATCCCAGTTAGCATTTTATAAATTAATATTCTTGAAATATCTGACAATCTGAATATAATGTAATAACACATGGAATAATAAAGATATTAACAATTGTAATATAATGCTTCAAATAACTGTTACCATAATAATCATCATAATTCCTTTGTTTTGGAGCATGATGGTACAGTGGTTAGCTGGTCTGTGTATCTCCATATTTTTAAACTAAGACTAACATTGTTACATGTAAACAAAAGTGCTGTGATTTCAAAACAATGAAAAGGCTTAAATGCTGAATTGTAAAGAAACCCCTTATCATACCCTTTATATTTCCATTTTCAGATTTCCTTTTCACAGTTAAGAGGCTAAACCTGCTGAACTTACAATTTGAAAGCAAGTGAATAAGACACTGCCATCTGGCTCAGTATGTGTGCACAATAGAAATTGCAATTGTAATTAATTGCTGATTAGTATTTTACAATCTGTGAATCACATTCGCAGTACTTCCAGGATATTTATTAGGAGTGTGCTAGAAAGAGGATAAATAATATAAAATGAACAAATGTGACAGCTGGGGGTATTTAGAAAAATGCATCCAAATAGGAAAAAAGGTTGACCTTTATTTCCTGTAGTTTCGAACATACCACAAAGAGTAAAAAATAAATGAACTAAGTCCTAACTTTTTCTTGCTGGCCCCTACAACAAATAATGAGAAACCTGAAGAAGCAGGAGAGAGAGATTATTCCCTCTCTTCTCATTTCTTGTACTGACATAGAAGTAACTGAACTTGAATTCCTAAACTTCTTTTGAAAAGCAAACAAACAAAAACAAATTGAAAGAATTGTCAGGGAACCAGAAAGCGAAAAAAGTTTAAAAATTTAAGTTATAATAAACATTGGAAGTACGGAATTTAAATTTGCATGCATGAAATGAACTTATATTTGCTTTAAAAATGTGAAATTCTGTGGCTGCTCTTTATGTTAATCCCCATGAAGACACAATAAAGAGGAAATAGTGTGCGCTGAGCAGTAATGAGCTGGCTGCTGGCGGAGTCAAGGCATGCAGTTAAATAGACGAGACGTCATGCCAGATATCCTTGCAGACAAATTAAAAACCAAACACATTGCTTCTTCGTGTCTTAACACAGAAGTAATTGCTTCTTATTCATACCCCTTTCTGCAAGTGTTACTAAATAAATTTAGCTTGCTCTTTCATACCTAATTGAAGAAGCAGGCTAAATCACTAAAATCAATGAAATGTCCACACTGTGGAGCTCTAATTAGTTAAAAGATTTCATAGCGCAGCATTCTGTGAGCAAAACACATCACATATTCATTTGTACCTGCATCCTAACAACATAATTCTAGACACAATTTTAATTATAGCTCCAGCTATTTTTAATAATGCAACATGGCCCAGCAATCAGCTAGTGATAAGGTCTGCTACTCTTTTTTTTTTTTTTTCTGGGTTAGACTCTGAAAGAAGCACTTTGGCTACAAAGCCATGGTCTGATTTAAAAAAAAAAACTCAGCGATAGCTGGTAAACCAAACCCACACAGTGGTCCCCTAATGGGGATCGGAAAACAGTTCCTATAACTTAGGAGTAAGGCACCCTAATAGACGCCCTAGAGCTATATTCAGCCAAAAAGGCTTTCTCCTCTTCAAGTTACAAATAAAATGAGGAAACTAGTGGAAAACCCCATCTATATAAGTGCCCCGGTGATTTACAGTAGAAGATAGCACGTGAAATTCAGGGCTTGATCAAGCAGTGAGGCTAGACCCAAAGGAGCTTCAGAAATAATCACTGGTGGGGGATGGGGGCTTAGCCTACCTTGGAATGAAACCAAAAAATAATAATAATAATAAAGCCGAGGGCTCCCAATTAATCCTTTTCATGATGCTCCGAAAGTTTTCTGATTTATCTGAGAGGAATGCATGAGTGACATCTTACCCCTTCCAACCACCACTGTCACCAGCTTAGACCTGGCCTGGTGCCACACTGGAGAACTCTCCCACTGTCTGCTGAAGCTAAGCGTCTTCAAATGCAAAACGTTTCCGAATTAGTCATTTAGAAATGGAACATCTGAAGTAACCCTGCAGGAATGGTTCACTATTCTGCATTAGAGATAGGCAGCCAGAAATATTAAGTTAGTAATGTGTGTGTGTGTGTGTGTGTGTGTGTGTGTGTGTGTGTGTGTGTGTGTGTGTGTGTGTGAGTACTGTAACTGTATGTGTGTACTTTAGCACTGCAAAACTCACAGATATTTATGTAAATGTATCTCACGATAGCACAAGGACTTTTAGTGCCGTGTTTAATTTATTTTGCAGTTGCAAAATAAAGATAAGGACTCCATTAGACCTTTAAAACATTCCTAGATAATGGATTTTTTTTGTGGTTGATGGAGCACCTCATGTGAGACAGGTGGGATTTACTCTCCAGCTCAGCCACGGCGTTCGCCGCAAGAGAAGTCGCCAGTATTTGATGCTCCATTGGAACCACAGGCAAATGAGATTACAACGGGAATGGAATTTACTCACTCGCTGACAGATTTACAGATCCCTGCTGGATATAATACAGGGGAGAGGCTGTAAAACCTATCATCTGTGAGGTGAATTACACACAGCTTGGAACAACTTGTTTAGTTTACGAAATTCAAGCAAGTTCTTTGATTTACCCTTTTTTTTCCCCCTCCTCCCTCCCCAGCCCTCTCTCTCCCTCCAAGGGCAAACTGCAAAGTGAGCTTGTGACAGAGCTGTGATTCAGGCTCCTGCTCCTTTGCCTACTGTACACTATGTGCCGTTTGCTTATCTGATTGTTGCTGGATAAAGTATCATAGAATCTGTTGCGCTGCTCGCTTTGGATGCTAAAAAATGCAAAGGTACAGATATGAAACAGTATTGATATTTAAAAAAAAAAGAAAAAAAATGAATGGGTAATGCTATCTGAATATATTCTGTCCCCCATTAACCTGTCTGTCAGAGTGCAGAAGCCACATTAGTGATTAATCAGGAAGCTACCAGTGAGGATGACTTACTGGATGTCCAGCCTAACTGCAGAAATAAGCAAGATTAAGACTACGCTGAAACACCACTAGTACCTCAGCTGCTCTGTAATGAAGGACAATGACAAAAGACTCCCTGAGTCATAGAAATGTGAACTCCTTAAACCTACAATATTCTACTGCACACAAGTTACTCCTAAAAATCCTACAGATACCAAAAGAAAACCGCTGGGAGCTTTCTAGCAATTCTAATTTGTATAAAATACCATACCAGTCAGTTCTGTAAGTAAAAGAAAAAAACTTCATACCCATCAAAGGGGTACATAGAATTGTGACTTTGAAATTTTAGTGACCGTCTATTGTCACTAAAAACAATTTTATTCAGAACATGTGAAATATGTGCCTATCTCCATTCTTAATAATATAATACACTGTCTTTATTCATTTGATTCACACTGGTAATGAAGACACACTTGGATGAACATATTCTAAACCTAAAATCCTTACACAGGCTATAAAGAGCAATTCAGCTACGACAGGCTTTTATAAGTACTGATCAAAATAGCAGACAAAGACCCAGGAAATTCAGCATGAATTTCATATTCATCATATTAATTTCCCTTGCAGTGTCAAAACTAGCAAAACATGCAGTGCTATTCTAACAGTTCTTGAAAGGAAAGGTGCAATATGGTTGATCTTACTAAATAAACTTGTTCCAATAGTTCCAGTCTAAACTACAAGAGGAGAGAAAAGTATTTTTCAGTAAAAAAATAGTTTAAACGTGACACATTTTATATATTTAAAGATGTAAGCTGTCTTCTGGTCCAGTATGATGTGCTATCATCTTGAAATCCTTTCACATGTTTAGTATAATACAGCTTTAATTAAATTTTCATTCAATAATCTTGGCAGCCTAATCACTAAGATAACTTTGTTAATACTTAAGCATGATTAACATGTTAAATTACATTAGCTTAACTGATATCAGATTTTTTAAAAAAATAAAATTTACTTGTGATCAGTTAATTGTGCTTTCAATGTAATCCTGCAAAAAAATAAAGAAGAACCTGAGGCTAATATTACTGCACACATATCATATTGCGATAGCTTTGAAAAAAACTGACATTTGAAATAAAGCCAGGGAGTCTGGTTGTGGGTTAACCCATTGATCAGAGAAAGGGGAGATGCTACTCATAAAATGCACAAATCACCATTGATCTTTAGTTTCTGTTCAGCTTCAGAGATCTGACCGTTGATCTGGTCAGATGTCAGAAATGAAACGAGGCCGGGCTTGGTCAGTACTGAGAGGCCTCCAAGAACATCTCCGTTGGTGCTAGTAGCCCGCTTGACTCTGGATCACAGTTTCCAAACCAACAGCCCAGTATGGGGACTCGGAAGGCTATTCTGTAGGGAGTGACAACTTATATTTATGCACGGCAAAGTAAAATGTGACTAATTATTGCCTTTGTGTACTATGACTACGTTTTTCATAACCAAAAGAAAACCCCACAAAATAAATAACAGTATAGGATGCCAGAATACAGGGCTGTCAAGCTTAGAACAAGGGAAACCTCACTGTAAATTTTAGTTTTTGTCCTACTGTATGTGCTGTGAATCCTGAAAAAAACATGAGAGGCATTTTTAGAAGTCTTGTCCCTTGACAACCCTGCCTAAGGCATCTACTGTACAGTATGCCTCGTGGTCGAAGATGTTGCCCCCCTTGGTTGCTGTAAGTAATGTTATTATGCACTTTTGTAAAACACAGCTGTTCTAATTATTTCTAGATATATTACAGAAACACCTTGCTAGGGTGAAAAGGAATTGATTGTTAACCCCTGTTCACATGAACGGAGTGGGAGTTTAGTATCCCTTATATCCTGACTGATAATAAATTTAGAAAATCCTCATTGCTTTGTAATAATACCATAATAATTCCTTGCAAGTTTATTGCATTTTTTATCCCAAATTATTATGTTTGCTAGATGTTAACTTCCTTTCAGTCCCAATGCCCTACAGAATAATTACAATGTACATTATAATGGTAAATACTGTACGTACACACACTGCTGCAAAACTGGAAACTTCCTCACTCCTGTGGAAATTGTCCAAATTAAAAAAGAAAAACTTAGAAATGTCAATTTTGAGTCATTCAGATTTTGAATAGCACCATAATATGAAATGCATGGAGATTTCAGGAGACGCTGATTGTTAAGATGTTAACCATAGTACCACGCAATGCACTAGATCTCAGACTCTGACATAATTATAAGATCTTTGATCTCCACTATAGCGTGCAACGCCCTGAATGAACAAGATGCCAAGCACAATGAGTGAAGGGGGAACTACTTGCCCATTATAATCAGCTGAAGTAAAACTCACAGTAATTGAGACATATTTATGCCGCTCTTAGTGTAAGTACTATTGATGCTCAGTTCATTTTATTCTGCCCTGCTTACAAGCCTCAAGTGATTCTGTATTCAAAAACAAAATGCTTAAAAGTGTGTTATATACAGTATAGCAATCGACAAATTCAGGTTGTCTGCAAGTGGCAATAAGCTTTTAATACTTTTCTTTTTGCTCATAGATGTGGGCTCTGAGAACAATGTGGATCCATCACCTAAACAAAATCGCAAATCTACACATAAGGGCATTCAGACAAAGTAAAAGGTAATGTAGTTACTAGGAACTTCTACATACTTGCATTATTAGTTCCAAATGCAGGAATATGCCTTTAATTGGAGTACGTCTGGTATTCCTTATTTAATGGGTACACTAGAGAACTAGCATTATTTATATGAGACAAAGCAGAAATGGCATTTCACACAGCCACTTCCAAAAATGTTTTTTAAAAAACTCAGAAAGCCGAAGGGGAATTATCCTCTGTATTATTTACAAAGTTGCAGGCATGCCTCTCTCGAATTCACATCTTTGAATGCATATTTCCCATGGATAGATTATAAAAAGAATGAAAATTAACTGCACATACTGTACTCCCTGAGCAACTGCTAAACAGACACATTATATCATGTGGAGCTTTGAACCACAGAAGAGAATTGGAAATTTCACCTGCGTGTTGCTGTCTCTGTCCTCTTTGCAACCTATAAAACACTTTTTGTCTTCCTTTCTGAACCAAATTAAAAGCCTCTGAAAAAAAAATATTGGGAATATTTTTAAAACTCAGACAGTTTTCTTTAGCTGCCTTATTAGACCTACTGTGTAAATTCCTCACTTTATCGATAATAACACACTATATTCAACATCTCAGCTTTCATCTATTTTCACTGCTTCTCTCAGGGATAAAAGGAAAACAGATTTAACTCTTTGATGCTCATTTTGAAGCACATAATATCAATATAATCACGGACATCAAGGACCTCAGAAACAATACCCTTCCTGTTACATTTTGAAGCGTAATTCTTAAGACTGGGGATATGAAATGTAAAAGAGAAATCCTTTTTTTAGAAAGACTGATCATGTGTTGCATACAACATAGTTAAGGCCTTGATTTGTTAAAAAATCCCAGTCCATTGTCCTTGCAATAGTAAATCATTTGGAATTTGCATTGTACAGTGTTTATTGTATTATTGTATTATTGTAATTATTGTATTATTTGCAGTGACAGATATTGCAGCACCTTCATATCATGCAATATTCTTTTCAACAATCATTAAACATTTTTCTTCACTCTGAGTAAAATAAGTACATTATTTCCATTCCACAAGGTTTCTGAACTTAACATAAATAATGTGATGTGTCTTGTTATAAAATCAGTTGTTCCATTGTTTCCAATTCCATTGTTATTATTTATTTTACTGTTTAGATAAGCATGCCCTGGTGCAATTCAAGAGTATAGCTCTGGTTCACAGAAATATGATTTCTGCTTTAGGTATTTATGTAAGTGATGTTTCAATTGAACACTTCCCGAGACAAGCCTTGTGCAGATTAAAAGATGTTGCTCTGAAACAGAAATATCAGAAATTGCTTTTGAGAACTGGCCCAAGAATAATTTTCTTCTAAAGAGAAGTCCATGATAGGAAAATAATGGTGTTAAACTGTAAGGAATTACAGTACTTCCATCCTTAAGCTTTTCAGTTTTACAACATATGAGTAATAGGCATATTGTAGAAGCTCTGAGAGATAAGAAATCCTTGGTGAACAACAGCAATCTGTATTATTAAGGATTTAGATGGTAAAATTTTAATAGCAAAACAAGATATTTTAACTACTGTACATGATGATATTTAAGTCCCTCACTAGTACATTAAAGTAGTAAAGAATGCATGTCATTTATATCGTTATAATAGACGGCTTCTTTTATTCATTGCTTAACACTTTTACTCATATACTGTACATATGCACAGCTGGGCATCCTCCGGGAGCAATTTGAAGACCTTGCCCAAGAACACAAGCAGTACCCCATTAAGCAATAGTCAACAGCCTTACAGTCCAGATCCCCAGTCCCTTCTCCACATTATTACCTGCTCCACAGCCAGAGGGAGATCCCCAAATGGCATCAGGCACATCCGGTCCAAAAAACTTTCTCATTCAGCTTGCGAGCCTCTTTGCACTATGGTGTGCACTTGTCTCCACAACCCGATCTCTTTTGGTTCGATCTCAAGGCCTTTTATCGATCTCCTAATCCGTTTAACACTTTTCCAAGGGCACCTGCCTTATCAAGTTCCATCGCTCAGCCTCACTTGCCAATAACTAAGACAAAATAACAGAAAACAAGGCAAAGAGCAAAACAAAAAAACAAAACAAAAGACAAAAAACTTCCACCTCTATAAAACAATTAGCATATGGCTAACATAAACTATCGTCACTAGAAGCCTTTCATCTACTGGGACCCAAGGTGAATTCCTTCCACAGCTACATGTCTAAAGAAATATGAACACTAAAAATTGTTAACACTGTACAATAGGTGACAGGCCATGTTTGGCTCATGGGGAACAGGGAAGCCACATTAAGAGGCCACTACAACTAGAGTCAATAGCCACACCTTCATGTATCCACTTTCTAACTGCCTCTTCCAATTCAGGGTCACAGGAGAGCCAGAGCCTCCAATAGCCACTGTGACTCATTATATTAATAACATTATGATTCATAATCTCTTATTTATCATATACTTCGTATATAAAAAATATCCTATGTTTACTCCATAGTTAATTAAGTATTACTTCATATGTAATTGCATCATACAGATAAATAGGGACACTTCTTGTAGGTACTGTATAATTCTACCCCAAAAAATAAATCTAACATGATACCATACATTTGTAAGCTTTGCTTACTGTTTGTTCAGAAATGAACGGTGCAATTGTAATATGACTATGTGCAGCACTGTATCTTCGATAGACAATCGTTTTAGATTAATGAATACAATTTGTATATTACTGCTGCATTACCTTGGCAAGCAATTCGTATCTGTACCCAACTGAAAGTTAGTTTTACAGTTTGGTCTGCTGCCGGCCTCAGAGTGCACTGCAAACAGCTGGGTGACCCTGAATATCCTTCAGCCAGGGATAACCTCTTTCAACCTTCACATGAGGAATATGTAGAACATATACTAGTCTCAAAAGCTGGCTGCAGCTGAGTGGCATATTTAATATGTTTCAAGGTTCAAGGCAAGTGACTGCACATTATCCAGTGTTAACCTTGCGCAGGCGTTGGGTTTCACTGTGCTGGCAGCACAGAAAATGTGCTAATAATGAAGACAGGGTTGACAGTTCAAATATCCTGCCAGCAAGAGGAGCACAGGAGAGCTAGACCTCTTTTTCTTTGGTATTTTTATAATCCATTTGGATGCCATAATGCACCTAGTGCCACTTCAGTATTCCACATGCACCATGGACAGCTTTCGGACGTTAAAAACTCACAACCGTACCCATTATAAATCAGGGAATTTGGAAGCTGGTGTTTTCAGGCAGTGTCATCCTAAAGATGACTATTTTTCTATTGGATGTAAATGACTTCTGCTAAATTTGTGAGAAACATGGGGCCAGAATCTTCAATATACTGTACTGCACTATTTATAGTACTTCATCATAAAGACTAAGCAAACATGCGTACAAAATGAGGCATTTTACATCACCGAGCTGCTACACATGCAAGTGTACCTTTCTTTTGGTGGTCACTGTCCAAATACCCTGTATCAGTTCTGTGTGCTCCCTTTCAAAATGGCAGCTTCCAATTGTGCAGCAAGTGTGCGACTGAGGCTGCTGTCTGTTTCAGCTGCTAGAGAAGTGCCTTTGCACACGCCTAGATATGATGAAAGAAAGGGCTTGTAGCTGGTGTTCCATCTGACTAAAAAAAACAGCCATGAGAATGAACTTTTGCAGCCTGAATCCTAGCTTTTCGCAAGTACCTTGAGGAGCACTGATTAACATCTGAAAACAAATTAAGGAGGGGAACTACAGAAAGACCATTTAAAACCGTAGTTTCACACCATGTAGAGAAGTAAAATTACAGACAATTTTCAGAATAGCGGTGCCTCATCTTGCAGTTATTTCTGACAATCCTGTCAGTTCTATCTATTCCAAAGTTTGATTAGATCATCTTTACTCCATGTAATCAATAAGTTTCTGATTCAGTGACACTCATGTATCATTGCTGCTATAGAAAAGCAGTCTTGTTAGTTTCACTCAGTGTTGCTGTTTGAAAGGAAATTGCCACTAGGAAGACATAAATAAAATAAACATGGATAAAAACAACAAAAAGAAAGCAGAGATTAATATAAGTGGGCTTAGCAGATTCAGTCTTTAAGGTACATTTTGATGATAACAAATGCAAATGCTCTGTTCATGTGAAGCCTCATGTGATTTTTGAACACAGCTTCAAATGCCGTCTCTTGGCTAAAACATGCCTGACATTCACAGTGAAGCCAAGCTCCTGACCTTTGAAATAGTTCAGTTCCTTTAGAATAAACACACTTGCATTAATCTTCAAAAATAAAAATAAAATCTTCATAAGCAAAACTTGAAAATATCAGCAGGCACATTGGGGAGTCCTCGTGTCCTGGTTTATTTGTATGAATAAAAACAAACCTGACATATCCCAGCTGGGCAAGAATGTGTTCTTCTAAAGGTTCCTAACTATGAAGGTTGAGACAGGGTCACAATGAGTTGTGTGCATGTTATCAAACTGTCTTAAACGCTTGAGAGGAAACAATAGTTCCCGCATTGAGTATTGTTCAAAATAATAAAACTCATTTCGGAAGGAGGCCAGCTTTGGAATTTGTCACTACAGGCAACACTAATGTAATCAAAAACAATTAAAATGAAACGTAATCATTTCAAGTTTCAAACGTAATCATTCTTGAAAGTTTACAGCTAATTATTCTTAAAATACATGCAACTCAATTATAGTAGGCTATCCCAATCATTCTAACGCTGAGGAAATTAATATTGGTATTGTATTGGTAACTAATACATTGTGTATGCATTGTGCTATTTTCCTTGGGCATATATTCACAATTAATAACCTGAATAACAATAATAATATACAAGTTTGTGGAGCATTTAAGGCAGAATAATAAATCTTTACTTTAAATCCTGATTACACAGCTAAAATGTCATGGCACCACGTTTGTGACCAAGTATTTAACAATCCAGTGTCGTTATATTTCTCTTTGATAGAGCAGCAATCATGAATAATAAGGACTTCATGTAGATCATCATTGACCCCGGGAGACGTCTGTTTGAAAGAGAGACATAAAACACTTTCAGTAATATGAAAACCCAGCAGGGTTTGAAAGGCGATGCTTTAGTTATGAGCACGGCATAAAGAAAATTAAATTTTGTATCACTAAGAAAATAAAACAAGACAAATATCTGTGGTGATACAATAAAATAAAAACAGAAGAAAAGGCTGCCTTTATTAATGCCTGAAGGAGAAGGAAAGTTTTATATTCAAAGTATAACACACTAATATTTCTTTAACTATCCCAATGGAATGAATCCAGTTTCAGTCTCTGACAAGCACTGTAGTGATATTTGCTCGGGGTGAGTTTGTCAACTGATTATGTCCTTTTCACAAGTCTCTTCTGTTCCAAAGTTAAAATAATCTATTACATTGTGGACAAAGGCCTAAAAGCCATTTATTTATTTATTTTTTGTTAAATTTAACTAGATTTTGTTTTTGTGTTTCAAAGGCTGTTTCAAAGATTTCTTAAAAGCTTTTGGACAGCTTAATTAAGGTTTACACGACAAGTTAAAGAAAAGAGCATTATAGTTCTCTACAGCCAATACTAAGCACTCAGTGGGTCAAGACTGAAATGCAAGATTCATTGTGCACTTAATAGAACAGAACTGGTATTTAAACACATTAACACACATTACATCATGTTTTCATATGCCTATGAATAAGCATGCAGAACAGTTCTCCTCATGATCTGTTGATGTGTAGAATATTATGAATTATGCTTTTTCACTGAAGACACCACATCTTAATTTTAATTCTGATAATTACAAACAGCACAGAAATTTTCAGCTTACACTGAAAAAACTGATCTCAGAATAATCACGCCTTAATTTAGACTTTCTCATTAAATGCAGACATTTCAGTTCAATACCCCTGAAAAATTATCACTGAAAAGAATCTCACTGTCTGAAACATAACATCCCAGAATGGCTATTGCAGTAAAATAAATAAAACCAAGAAGCCTGTCCCTACAGTATCTCCCACAACCTTTCTTATGAAGAGTGCCTCCTCATTTACGGTTATATGCACTTTGCTTTAGTGTCCAGCTGTATGCTCAGATTTGTGTTTTACTGTTGAAAAAGACCATTGGGATAACTTTTTATGCACCCACATAGATTTGAGTATTTAACCAAACTCCCCTCATAGAGTACTTTAAGGCCAGTAAAACTAACCTTATAGAGCTACTATATTGATTCTCGAGTATGAATGTCAGTTTTGAAATGCTATGACGAAAACCATACACTGTACTCTAAATGAGGTCAATGAATTGTATGATTGTAGCAACTTGCTTTGAATTTTATGTTTCATAATATATCCAACCATTTTGTTAGCTGTTTTATACAGCAGCTTCACCACACTGTCTGGATGATGACACTGAGTAGTCTTCAAAAACACCTAAATCCTTTATCAAAAGATATTCCCTCAATTTTGTATGTCTAATGCATATTCTTTCAGTCAGCATTTGATTTATTTGTCCACAATAAATCTAATTTTCAAGTATGTGCCCAGTATTAAATGCTATTTTATATATATGCTATATTGTAATTTTAGTCCTGGCTCCTAATTACTTCCCCCATTAAAGGTTTTGTTCAGGTGAACACATTATGTGGGGTGAAAATAAACTGCAAGAAACACAAGCCCTGAATACTTAATATATTAGCTAGTCTGCCTCAGCTATTAAACAGATTAAATATATTGAAATTCATATTTTATAAGAGCACATCACATGAATTAACCTTTGTTTTTGTACAACATTTAACATGTACTGCACTTTCCTGTAGGAATCTGTCAAATTGACTACAATATGAAATACAGTACTGTCATGCATGGGGCTGTGCTGATGATCTTCCATTGGGAATACTCAGTAATGTGACCTTGAATGCACAGGCAGATTAAAACAAAATTGGATATTCATTGTGTGTCCCCTTCAATCAATGTCCTGTCAGACGTAAAAACACATAAGGTGCTGCTTGCAAAGCCATAAATTACTTCAAATGAACTTAATAGGCTGATATGAATCAAGAACATGTTACAATCTAACATCCTATTCACCATGTTATTTATCAGAAAAGGGGGTCTCGGTTATTGAAAAGGCACTTGATATACAGTAGCTGACACACAATGTCTTCAGAGTGTTAATCTGATGTAAAAGTGCACAATGAGTGCAGTGCCTCAGGACTTTCAGTTTTGTTTGTATTAGCTTTGCATACCGCACATTGGTCAATAACAAGAACAAACACAAACACTTCATAAACTCTTCCAGAAAAGCCCCCGGACAAGCCGAGCCAAGGCTACCCTTCCAGTGATGCTGAAACGACACCTCGGCGAAGGAAAATAAAATGGATTTTACCTTTTTCATTTTCAGAGAAAAGAAAGGAAATGGCAAATAAAGCCAAGGAAGCTGGAGGGAGGCGATATTTCTAAAGTCTGCTCTTCAGCTGTAATGCAGTTCAAATCAAATAAGACTGGCTAATAAAAATCTGGAAAGGATTACATGCGTCATCTTAGTCCTAAGGTCCTCTGGGACACAAACATAGGAACAGAAGTCCTAAACAATTAATACACAGGGAATATTCAGTTACTGTACATTAATTCACTGGAATACTGCACTCACAAATCTATCTTGTTTTTTTTTTACTTGCAGTACTGTACATCACATATTTCACCAACATTTGTTTTTGCTTTGATTTAAAACAGTGTTATGTCACCTACCTTTTCAGGTTAAATTATACATAGAGGACACACAAAGTGCAACCACCAAATGATAATACCACATTTTTTTTCATATTATGTAAGTTAGTGAGTGGCAAACTGCTTAACATTGCTGCCTCGCAAAGAAGAGGTCTTGCGTTCAGTTCCTGAGGTGCTACTTGCACGGAGTTTGTACTGTATGTTTTACCTGTTTTCTTCTGGGCTTCTCCTCACAGTCCAAAGGCACGTGAAAGATGGACTGGCCCTGGTGTAAGTGTGTGCATGATTGTGTTTGTGTGTGCCCTGCGATGGACCAGTGTCCTGTCCAGGGTGTATACTGTACCACCTTGCATGCAATGTTTCCCAGGATAGGCTAAAATCCTAACCCTAACCCTGAACTGGATAAGCAGTTAATGAACGTGCTGGGATGATGTGATGTAAGTACAGTACTTTTATTTTATGTTGTTCTCTGGGAAATAGCAAGGCACAACTGAGAGAGAAATACTCTGTTAAGCTCACCAGCCAAGTTACTGGTAGCTGTAGGATATTTCTTTGGTTTGATTGAACTGTCCTGATAAAAAAGGATTTCTCTAAGAAGTAAGGAATTAGAAGATAAAAGCTAGAACTTCCATTAAATTAAAGTGCTTTCACTTTATCCTTTACAGAACAATCTTTGTTAAATTCTCTAAGAGTTGCATTGATTTTATCTGATTTTAACGTTTAAAGAAGAGTGCATAATATTATTGTGAAAATGTTAAAACTATCTATCCAATCAATAAAATTAAACGTGTTTAGAATTATCTTTTGTTTGAAACATACAGCTGATTGTACAGCACCTGAAAGGCGTTTTTGCCAGTAGCATATTAGCTGCTACTAATATGAATTTCATTCCAGTTTATTCCTTTCTTTTAATTTATTATTTTTGAGACCTCAAGGAATTTTCTAAGCACAGCAGGGGTTTTCTAAAAAAAGCCTTCTGCTGTTTGTCAGAGGGCACTACATACAGTAGTCAAAGACAAAAAGCCCTGACTCTCCTGAACGATATACCTTATAACGTATTATATAGCCATATTACTCCTGAAGGTTAGTTCGTGTTTTTTTTTAGAACTATCAAAAGCTAAAGGAGGATGTGTGGTCTTCACTGATATAATGGTGTCATTCAGGCAATGGCTTGACCTCAAAAGGTATTGGATACCTCACGTGCTACTGTTTTATCTGAAATGGCAATATAATTTAAATAGAATGTTAATTTCTTCCCATATATTCCAACAATGTCATTGAGCTTCACCAAAGCATGATCATCCCTTGTCAACTTTTATCATCTGGTTTGTTCTCTCTTTGAAAGAAGACCATTGGCTTGGCATTGTTCTCACCTTCGCGGATTTCGAATTGTGGGTTTTGTGGATTTTTGTCATTTGTCGCCATTATGTACTGTACCACAATTTCTGTAGCTTTAATTTAAAAAAATCCCTTCTTCTCAAAAAGCTACATTCTCCCTCATCCTCACCCTATTCAAAACAGCCTGGATACTGCAAGCAAAGAATCGTAATACAGCAACTAAATGGATGTACATTAAATGGATGCAAATCAGAAAATAGAGATTAAAAAGATGACCTTACTAAGCTAAAATTACTCATTACTAAACTCTAACGAGGTTAGAAACCATCCCACATTAATTAAATATGCCTTTCCCACGTGGTCTTAATTTTATCTTTCGTGGGTGGTACTGTTTTATGGCTTAAAAAAAACATCTAGTAGTTTTTCAGAAATAATAATAAAGGAAAATTTGTAAAATCTGAGAACCAAACTGCACAGATATGAAAAGCATCCTGAAAAACCGGTCAGCTGCTATACAGCCGAGGAAGAGCCGGATTCCAGAGTGTCCAGTTTGGGTTTTTTTCCGCGCTTCCTTTCCCTGGGTTCTGACATTTCTATCGTGTTGTAATCCTGCCCGTTCTGGCACCAGCGGCAGAGCCAGGAACAGTAACTTGTGACCCCCATGTTGGGATTTGATCCTATATTGACTTTTTTTAGCGGCTGAAGCAAAGGGCTCAGTCTCGACATAGATTATAATGGCATTTGTATGGACCCAGGGAACAATGTCACACACTTGCAATGTGTTTGAGACAGATGATGAAGCATTACACATAAAACAGAATTCACAATGGTATAGGTTTATTTACCTTCATCACTCTTTCCCTGTCAATTCCAGTGCACTCTCTGTGTTTTTAAAGGGGACTTCTTCTTCGCCACCAAGCTTCTCTGATATCTTTGTTTTATACTCTGTAAGTGTTGTCCAATAAAGACTTTGAAAGGTACCATCTCTCCAGAGATATGTTGCCTTTAATACTGAGATGAACCAGGCTGTTGCACACTTCAGTATATTGCAATTCTCATTTTCTGCTAGCTGAAAAAATGATATTTTGATTTATCTTGACAGCATCCCCCCAAAAGAAAAATGGTTGTAAAAAGAAAATCCATAGACTGCAAAATGTTCACATTTACTTGGTCACCATAAACGGCCATGTGATTTGCTCATGTGAAAACGTCATGCTGGTATTCTGCTAGAAAGCAAAAGGATGCTGAATGGTACTGGCAAATTCACAAGGGGGCACAAAATAGTCACAGCTTTCAATATCTGTGTCTCTCAAGAGAGATTCACTCATTGTTCCTGGGAAATATACATTTGGTGAACAAAAATAAGACAAAGGAGCAGGTAAAGGTTTATTCATGCTGAAAAAGGAAGAAACACAATGTTTCAGCTGCAGAGCCGTCTTCAGGTGTGTGAAAAATGGTGTACTTATTTCTTCATCACCTGAAGAAGGCTCCACAGCTGAAACGTTGTTTCTTTTCTTTTTCAGCATGGAATAAACCTGTACTTGTTCCTTTGCAGCCTACGCATGCTGACGCAGCTACAGTACCTACAGTACGTAAAAATAAGACAATTTCAAGGATGCTTTTAAATGCATTTAAGGATGGGGTTTATTTAATTGGGATATGATAACCTATTTAAAGAACATCAATGACATGAAGGCACAAAACACAGATTAAGTTATTTACATATAAACCTCCATTATGCTAAGCAAACACAACCACATTTGGTTCACAGAGCACTAGGATTCACAGCTACTCTAACAGCGCAGCCAAAGTCAATTGTGTGAACCTGCAAGAACACGTTTTTTCCAATTGAATTATTTCATTACACATTGTGAAACTGCCACTTTCTGCACATCATAAATCATGTAGAAGGCTTTCTATCTCATTTGGGATTCATTACCCAAAAAAGTCATTAAAAAGAAACAAATGTTATTTTAACTCATTTAAAAGGATAAGCATGGACATTATTTTTTCTCACATAAAGTCTAAAGAAAATCCAGTGACCATCTATTTAATAAAACTGTAAGGGAAATATAATTGTATGATTGATTTACAATGTTTCTAGCATATTTTCCTGTCAAAACTGCTTAGGCAGATCTGAAAAAACAGTTTCACTGTACTCATGCGCTTCACCTCAAAATGCTTATTCCTGATCTGAGTGAATAACACTGCGATGAGTAATAGTGGGTGCACTAATGTGTTCTTCTGTGAGCGCTGATATATAATTTATGAGGCACACATTTGTTCATAAAAAACTCTTTTGGCCTCTGTTTCATCCTAAATCAAGGTTAGAGCTAAGGTTCCAAATGATTTAACTTGTTTCACAACTGGACATACAGTACAGTATTTCTTAATCCCAGGATCAGCACATGTACTATATACAGTATGTGATGTGAGAAAGTAATGGATACTTAAATAAAGAAATTTAATAAAATGTCTCTTCACTTTAAAGATTGTAAGCCAGAATTTTCAGTATTTCATAGTACAACGTGCTAGCCAAGTTTACCATATATACAGAATACAATACACAGTTTATGTGTATATATACAGTAAGTAACATACAGAGTCTATATAGACTAAAGTAGCTGTCCGTTTCCTTCTGGAAAGTACAAAGAAAAAAACTTCCTCAAAAGTATGTAAGTGAATAATAATAGAATGCATATTTACAAAAAGCATACACTATATATAATTCTGTACAGAATATAAACTGAGTTTATATACTGTGTGTAACATTGGTGTCTTGCAGTATGTGATATTTAGTATTATACTGTACATACTGTATCAAGAAGACAAGTTAAACTACACAACCTGCAACACCTTTAAAGACTGTAACCTCACTGTGATACAGTATATTTAATCAGTATAATTCTGTAATTTGAGAACATTTCTGGGAAAACAACGAAAAAAGAAAATGAAACAAAGATAATGAATGTGAAATTGTGTAAATCAAAGAAAGCATACAATAAGATGTACCTCTTATTATGTGTGGATTATGTACCTCTTGTATAGTATGTGTGGACATACTATTTAAAAATACATGTGAAAAAACAAATCGACCAGTACAACAGGGTTCACATGATTAGTTGGAGTCATGGCAGGGATTGGTATGTGTCTGGAAGTGATGAACACACTACTGTAAGACTAGTTTTCCTGCACTACAACCTCTCATGCTGCATGAAAACTACATTATCTGTTCACACCTTCTCTCTGCCTCACATACTCACATACTGTAAGCACTAAAAACCCATTCTTAAAAGAACTTTAATGCAGATGTTTGCAGGCCTTCAAGTCTTTGAAGAATTGTCTAAGTTAACTGATAACTAGCCATTTCAGCTGTCTAATATTGCAATTGCTCCCTGCTTGACATGATTACAGCAGCACAATAAGAAATCCAATTTAGGTGAATCATAATGTCTTTCTTTTATTACACACAATAACTGCCAGAGACGGTCACTTGCCCTCAATATCCTCAGTGTGTTAACCATGCATGGCTGCTTGCAAATCTTACCCATGAGGCTATATAGTATACTGTATATACTGTATTATATACAGGATATATAATATATATACCGTTTATACACAACATACACAAAGATTTTTCACTTGCCTGCTGTCTTTTCTCTTTTAACATAGAATAAATCAATTTTTGAACCCATGTATTTCATAACATTAAGGATACAGTACATCAAAATAAGACAAGGATAACGGCACTGCACAAAATTCATGCAGCAAACATCTTGCTCCATTATCAGCATTATTTCTTATGCAAAGTGCTGAGGTCCAGCAACAGATTTGTTAACAAATGTATTAATTGACTTACATGACAGAAATCCAGTTAATTGTGATAAAAATATTAAGATATATAATCACGCATTATTATTGCTGGAACATTCTCATCACTAATCTTCACATATACAGTATGAGGCCTTGTAGAGTTGGAACAACATAAAAATATTTTGGTGGCTTTATTGGCTACATATTTTTACAGCATTTTGGACACTTTCTCAGAGCCTTGTTCACGTAAAAGAAAAGTTCCCAGAGATATGAAGTGAGGGCTACTGGCTACCCTCTGCCTTTGATTGGTTTTTATTTTTTTTCTATACAAGGAGATTGGTTGCATGGTTTGATAGCCTTGTTGGATTTATCAAAATATTCAAATATTTCCTATTCTGAGACCGTCACGCTGAATAAAGCCGAACCTGGTACACACAACCTGTATAATGTTATGTATAGAGACACGGCTGTCTCTCAACCTTGTTCAAGACAAGCAGCTAGCATGAACACCACAAAAAGCCAATCAGATTTCAGTTATGATCAAAATGTACAACTTTGTATGTACTGTATTTTTTATTTGTGTTTAAACAAAGCAAATTCATTAATTCTTCTTACAATACTAGAAGCGTATCTGATGTATTGCTCACAAATTAATTCATCTGACCTTAAAAATTCTCCTTAAGGTGAAATTCAAAATTGGCATGTCATTGGAGGTTATCATACTATATGAGAACCCATATACACTATACTACATGAAAACAATATAAAATATAAGATGCGTTAATTTAATTAGGTGAATTAACATTTTAGTTTACAAAGATTGAATAAATAGTGCAATGATAAAATTTTGGGGGGCACACAACCAGTTCCCCACTTTCTGGGAAGCAGATCTTGCCAGTTGTCCTAGGACTCCCTCAAATGAGGTCCAATCCACATCCTCCGGCTACCAGGCAAAGTAAATGTTACCATCTATGACATTTTGAATACTACTGATTAAGGATTTTATGTACACTTTCCAAATCCTCTCATTTTTACAGATCAGAAGTAGCACCTTTAGGATATCAGCCTTCTCTGAAACTCACAGGGTCCTTAGAGACAGGTGGATGGATCTCACACCTTGCACAAAAGCACTTCTGAAACCAGACAGCTCTGCAAACAACGTAAGCAGTTTCAAAAATGCAAAGGTCAAAACTGGAGAAAAAGGCAAAAGCAACTCCCTGAAGAAAGACTGAGTTGAGTATTCATAAATGCAAAAACCTGGAAAAACCTCTCTTGTTCATCATCACCTTTCAGTAATTTGCAAAATAAGAAGGTTTTTCTCTTAGGCCATTGAGGCTTTAAAATCAAATTATATAACAAACATCTTACAGTATGTCTTAAAACCAATCTACAGTAGATTTCAGAACTATTCTGAAAGATCAAAAAAAGAAAACTGTTCTAAAAAAGAACAGATAAATCCAGTTAGCAAACTGTTCATTAGGATAGAATACATATCAACTGAAGTATTTTAATTAATAGTTATGTTGAACACTTATGTTTAATGGTTTAAAATAAATGGTGCCATTGCCATTAGGAGATTTGTCCCTTTTACATGTACATTGAGACTTTCCCAAATGGTGAGGGATTAACGGCGGCTCCATCATTACCCACTGGTAGCATCTAAGATAAACAGATTTCTCAGCATGAATGACTTAAAAGAATGTGTTTAAAACTACATATGTGTTTGAGTTATTACAGTAAATATGGAAAAGTGGAGATAACTGTTATGTGGGATAACAGTTTCGTAGGGTGACAGTGCTACAGGGCATACAGTACTTCACTCCCAACACCTACAGCAACCCTTGGAATCTCTATCAAAAACAGTCCTTGTCTGTGACCTCTGAAGATCCCTAAATGACATATATCTCTTTGATCTCACCTTAATGCCTCATGCCAGACTATCTTAGAACTCATTAAAGACAGCAGATATGGAAGGACAATTGTGGAACACCTACAGAAACCATTACATTGTCTATCAAAAAATGTCCTTGGCTGTGAACTCTGATACCTTGTAAAACTCATGCATAACCGACTTCTAAATTCTTGGATAGTGAAGATGGTGTCATGATCTGTGAGGGAACACGTACTGTATAGGATCCCATACACTACATGCTCTATGAATCAATCAAAATGTCTTTGACCCTGCCCTATGACCTTTGCAAGAGGTCTACTGCAAAACTGGCTTGTAAATCTTTAGATTTAGAACACACAAAAACATATGGAAGAAAGCTGTTCCAGCTGTAAGCCAAAAGCCATTGTTCATTAGGTTTGTTAAAAAAAATGAAAACACCTTCTTGAATGAAACTGTTATGTTGAATGATGATAAACTTTGCAAACATGACGCCGCTTCAGAAAAACTTAAGTTACTTAAGTCAATCAAGTTTCATATACTGATTTTATATACTGATTTTATGCATCGTTTATACAATATACCAGTTTATATCAATTTCTGCATGCTATGGCTGTACACTGCTGTACTGAGATGTCATTCCGGCTGGCGGAACGATTTTTGCTGTTAGTTTTAATATTATTATGTAGGTGATGCTACTGTACTGTACATATAAAAACTTCAGGAAATTTCTTTAACACATTTAAGTAAACAAAGTTCTGGAAGCCAAAAGTGTTTTTGGATGAAAGAAGAAAAAAAACTGGATCCTGTGAGGTGCAGCCTGCAAACCATCAAAATAGTGAACCTTAATACGAAGACCAGGGGGCGTCAAAATCAAAACCATAACAGCTCCGCAAAAACACAATTACTTGGGTTTAAATTAGGAAGGGGCTCCTGATGAAATCACTGATTTTCAGTGAGAAATCAAGGTAAATAACCCTGTCCTTTTAGGACTGTTTACATTTTGTGAAACATATTTCACAGATCTAAGAGGAACGTTGAAAAGCAATCCAACATCGTAGAAGTTTGGGACACAACACATAACTGTGCACAACATAACACATGCTGTGCTCGTGTTGTTAAACAGTTTAGGAAAGAACAAAATTCAACCACTAACACAAATGCCAATTTCTGAAGCCAGCTGCAATGTACAGAATACAGTGATATCCTGTTAATATCAATATTTATGTAAAATTTTGATCTCCAGCCATTCTGATGAGTTTCCCAATGCAACAATTACAGTCATTTTATGTTCATCTTATTTTATAATTCGATCATTCATCTCATTTTCAATGGGTGCAACATACAGTAACTAGGTTGTTAGCCTTACCGTGCAATTACTGTACCTGATACCATGCATGCAGGTGATTTTGTCTAAAGATGACAGGCACTTAACAGATACCGCATTGATTTCTTTAATTAATGACATGTTGCTCTCTCTGAAGTGCAGTTATTTTAATAAAGTATTTTTAGTGAGATTTATTCAAATCTCCAAACCCCGTCACTTGCGCAGATTTTACATTTCATTAATTTCTTCGAGGGCTTTAGTTCTCTGTATCTCTCATTCATTAAGAGGCACATCCCAAGCAACAAAGCCAATGCCTTCTGGATTACTGCTAACACCCACCAGAGTCACAGCTATGACAAACTTGATGTTACAAGAAATTACTTTTTCACGGTTGTGCCTACGATTTGCGATGATGTCATGTGAGGAGCCAGCAGATTGAGAGGTAAAGGAAACTATCTTCGCTGTATACACAGACAAGGAAAAATACATTTTGTTGACTTTCCGAGTTCACCTTGAGATGCATAGCCTATGGAATAATTGCTGGATTGAAGTTACGGTTGGTTAATGCATTTTTTATCAAGTTTTCAGGAACGTAATCTTTTTATCTTTTTTTCCAAACCTCAGAAAGGTCTTGAAGAAATTCATTTATTTTTTTTCCCCATGGCTTGACAGTAGATCTTTTCAAAACAATTTATTGAAACTACCACTTTGATATATGACATCAAAGACCAATATTAAAGGTTTTGCATTTTTAGTCAGTTTGAATTAGAATAGTCACTTGTGCTCAGACTTTTGCTGTTTCCTTTTCAAAATCAATACAATACTCAATCATGCTAACCTTTAAAACTATATACTGTATATTTCTTAAATGAGCATAACTCTCTACCATGTACAGAACATTTATCTGACTTTTGAGATACCTCACTGTTATTAAGTGCCTATGGTAGGGAAAATGTCCTGAATATAAGTTATTTTCCTTCAATTTGTCAGGAAATTACAGAGAATCAACTGGTAAGATTTTAATATGGGCAGCAAACTCAAAGACAGAAAATGTTCTTAATGATTAGACATGCTTAAACAGACAAAGGCAGATATAGAGCACTGCTCCAATATTGATCCCAAAACAAAACATCGATTTGAGTAACAGATGACAATAAATAGTTGCATTTGTCATGCTCGCCCCTACTAGAGCAGAGAAGGCGAGCATTGTATGGCAGCTGACCCCGCCCCTACTCACCTGTCTGTCAGTCGGTTGCCATGGCTATGTGATCAGACTGGAAGTCTGTTCCAGCTGCGTCTAGACCTCCCCTGTTAAGGGGTAAGAGACTACTTAAAGTTTACCCTGACAGCGCTCTGGGCTTTGCTACACTGCATAGTTTTGCTTTGAGCCACTGCCATGTCTAGCTTTGTTTTCCTTGCTTGTGTTTCTCTTAGGACTCTGAACCCTGCTTCGTTCTGAGGATTCCTTTGTGTTCCCCACCTCATGTTGGGTTGACCTTTTGTGCTGTGTCTCCCAGCTTCGTCCCTCAGCTTACTGACCACGAGTCCCGACTGCGTTTATCTGTGCTCTCTTGAAGTCTATCTGCCGCCTGGCTACGAGTCCTGCAATGTTCTGGGAACGCAACCTTCGCTGCCTGCACCTGGCTTCTTCCCTCGAACCTCGAACCTCAGACCTCAACCACTGCAATATTGTCTTCAAATATATATCTATAGGTCAGTACCTCGGACTCAAGTCTGGTTTTTAGACTAGTTTAAATCTGGGCTCCAATTACATTAACTTTGCTATTGTGCAACTGTGACAAACTACTGTACAATGTCATTTTGTGTTGAGAAATGTTAAACTTCTGTTGGCCTAATGCAACCCTCACTTCACATTCCTTCTGTCACTTCCAAACCGACATCCTAAATAAGCCACAAGCTATGAAGACCAGTTAATAAAGTTCAGTGTCACTTTACGGAGCTGTGGTAACTGGAGACTTCCATCCATCCATCCCTTCTCACTGCTCAATCCAGTTCAGGGCTGTGGGGGAGCTGGAGGCTTTCCCGGAGCACAACAGGTGCAAGGAAAGGCACACCCTGGACTGGACACCGATCGTCACAGGGAAGACACAGACACAAACGTAGGCACGCACACATTCGCACCGGGGTCCATTTCCCAGAACCCAATTAACCCGCAAGGGGATCTTGGGACTGTGGGAGAAAGCCAGAGCACCCAGAGGAGAGCCAAGTTAAGAACGTACAGACTCCAGGCAGACAGCACCCCAGGTCTGGGATTAGCAATGCTGACCACTGCACCGTTGTGGAGAAGTTGAGGTGCAAAATGAGGGTGGAGTCACATGGCCAAAGGAAAGACGCCACACACGCCCCCAACATACTGTATTATTCCCATCTTCAAAGGAGGAGTATGACATCATTAGTTCCCATGAGTCACTGCATATCTCTTGATAAGTCTGACCCTTCTGACTCACCGCAACAACCTTGACTCATCCTATCTCCTTCCTTTTCACATTTAATGTTACATTGGCACGATTGAAAGATATCTATAATGCAGTCCCTTTTTCCTCTCCTTTCCACATTTCACACTCTCATTCAAAAAACATATTTTAGAGACCCTTGTTTAGTCATTAAGCCCAGTTATTAGCAAAATGAAGCTAAACACAAGTAATCTCTTCCACGTACGTATAAAATATGTAACATATCCACAGAAAGCTGCAAACAGTGCTCTCTTTGAAAGTGCTTACCAGGGAAACTCAGGTAGCAAACAGAAATAATGTTTGTTTCTTAACAAATGACTGGCTGTGATGATTAACACTCAGGTGAGTGCTGTACAGAAAAAAAAATCTCTACACATTAACAAAAGCACATTATCATATTAAATTCTATAATGAACTATTATGTTAATCTGGAATCATTCTCAACACCATTCAAAATGTAACAAGGAGCTGTTTTTCATTTACGTGCAATATGCCAGAAATTCGGGTCTATTTATACAAAGCAGTCATTAAGCAAAGAGGGTGGGCAAAAGCCAGTAAGGTCAAAAAACTATAGTAGCCCTTTGTACATTCACATAGTGTTTCATAGTTGCATTCCACATTGGAACAACTCATTTTGAAGTGATTCATTTTGAAACAGGCTACTATTCATAATGTAGATTGAATCGTTTCTCAGATTTACAGTACGTCCCTGTAACAATAGTCCAGACCCTTCTTTGTGCGTAATGAATGTTTTCGCTTGTTATGACAGAGCTGATGTCTAATGTTAAACGTGCGACAAATTGTGCATCTACAGTAAATGTGCTGAACCTGGAACTTAAATCAAACCCGATTCACTGTGGACCCCAGAAATGAGCATGCTGGTGTGATCATTAACAAATAGACTGAAGAGCTTTACTTAAAAGGCAATATTTCCCTTCAACATCCAATATTCCACCCCCCTTCACAAAGGTTATTAATCGGAAACCTTTTTCACTCATTTACCAGCATCGCTGTGCTGTCTTCATAACTGATTTAATGGTAATGGATATAAACCTCTCTAACATATGTCACTACATCTATTATGAGATGTAACTAATATCTACAGTAGTTAACTAATAGCTTCAATGCATTTAATTGAATGACTACTCAGTGAAGGATTCTAGCGCTCAAAGAGCAATAACAAAAGCAATCCGATAATGGCACTGGCAGTTTGTCATTCTGCCACTAAATGCTAAGGTACCTACAATCCTCAGGTGCAGCATCTACAGTATAAGCAGTGAGCAATAGATGTGAAAATGTATATTTTATACAGAATTCAAAAGAATAGTTCACTTGCATATCGTAATTTGGCTTCTATAAACTGGAGCATACTTAAGCTTTGATCCCACTGTTTGTGCACTCAAGCCAGCTAAAATCAATCAATATAAATAGCTAGATTTATTAAGAGAGATGCAGAACATTTGCTGCTATGTTAATTGAACAATCAGTATTGTAAGTAACCAAAATTTAATGGGAATCCATGGCTAATTTTGAAGTTGTTTAGTTTCTTTATTAATAGGCTATCCATTTGCATGCACTTATTTAAAAAAAAAAGGTCTGTGACTTTATAGGCCTGTGCTGTGAGTAATAGGGGGCTCTTGCTGCTGCTCTTGCCTTCATTGCCAAAACAGCACGCAGGTCAATAACCCATCATTATAACAGCTTCACACTTCGCCGCTTTCAAATTGACTGCCTGAAGGTCCATTTGAGGGATTAAGGTAAAAGAAGTAATGCCATTTCAGGAGATGAGACAACACTGCTGATCCTCTCTACCTACCAAAACACAGGTATGAATTCTGAATGAAATCTCTCTTTCCATACTAACCAAACGCAGCACTGACAAAATATAATCCTGTCGCCAGAAGCACTCAAGAATGACTGCATGATGACATCCGTCTACAAGGAACAGTGACTCCAGAAGAAGAGAAAAAACCTTCAGAAGGAGCTCATTTTTTTATCAAGTAGGGAGTTCTTTCTCCTAAAATGATACACAGATGCGTAGACTTACGCAAATGCTACACTGCACATACTGTAAAAGAACATAAATGACATTCAAAGTGCATGCATTATGTTTTCATTTAATAATGCCCTTTAAATCATTACCTGTTCTCTTACAGGCCGGAGCAAAAGTGAAAATTTAAACTGTTATTGAATAACGCCACGCAGAAACACTGTCATTGCATTTGTTTTAATCTGCCTCCGTGTCCATCAGGCTAATTTCAGTAAACGTCTTTGACCACAATTTTAAATCTTCTTGGAGACAGGCAGTTACCACGTAATTCTAACAGCAATATGAATACAGGAACAGATGGCTACTACCACAAATCTGCAGATAACTCTGGATTTAGCAGAATTACACAAGCCTGCCTAAAAAGCTTAAAAAATGAGAGAGACACCACAGTGTTCTGTCATCTTAGCATGTGTCTGCCCAGTTCGTGTTTTCAGAGAGGTCAATCCTAATCCCGAACTATCGGTTTAGAACAAGACACTGGATTAGCCTTGCTGTTCTATTTGAAATATTTTCTCATATAATTTTTCCCTTGTTTATTTTATTAAATACACTGTTGGATCATGAGGTATGGGTACAGTAATTCTATTTTCATGGATGTTATTATCTTACATTTCTTTTATTTTGCTAATGAATATAAAAGCATCATGAACAACAGACTTTATAAGAAATTATAATGATTGTTTTTCATTTCTTCACAAATATACACTGTTACTGTACAGTACTGTATGTCACTCTAAATGGCTGTGACATTTCCACTACCAGAAGAAAACAGTAGGTACAGTAGTGCAAAAAGAATGGAAGAAAGACATTTTCTAGAGCTTATGGCAGGGGGAATTGTCAAGCACTGTCACCCAAGTTTATTCTTAAGTAAGCTAAGAAAACTCCTAAAAACAAACCCTTGGCAAAAAGGTAGATAAGATTTAAGTGCATGTTGTAAAGGAAAACAATACATCTCATGGGTACTGGTACAATTTTCCACCTAGGTGGCTCGACTATCTTAGATGAACACTATCTGCTCATTCTTCTGCTTCTCAGGATGGAAACTTGGATCGGCCTACTAATTGTATTTTATTCTCACGTTTCTCCAGGAAAAAAAACCTGATGAGCTAGATCCAGCCAAGAAAAGAATAGGGTGAAAGAGAAGAAAAGGGACAATATTTCAATCAAGGGTGACCCGAAAAGAATAGAAAAAGAAAAATAATGTCAATCAATCCAAGTATAATACTGTAGCACATCCCAAGAGAGTTAGTCCTGTTATGCTGATAGAATGTTATTATCTATCTGAGCCCGATACGTGTAGCTGGCCGGCTGACAGTATTAATAAAATTCCAACACGGGATTTTCATCTCTGGGTTCTTGATGAGTTTCTGACAGGTTTTGAAGGATTGGTGGAGATGCCAGCGCCGTCACAGTTGTGTTCCGCTGGTGAATTGTTAAATGAGACAGAAACAGAAGAGTTGTGGACAGCCAGGACCTCGTGATCTCTGTGGCCGGCGTCTTGCTGGAAGAAGGTCGGCTACAGCCTGGAACACAGATCTCCCTTGCATGGCTATACTGCTACGGTTATGGAAATGGGGATGGATTACCATAATGGTATAAACCTTTAAAAAAAACAAAGCCTGAAAACCCTTAGTTTTCATTTGCTGTGCTTTTGCTTGATATAAAAATGACCCAGGACCAAAACGGTGCATGATCTTCTAAGTGGCGGGCCTGATTCGTTTTTGTTTTTTTTCTTTCAACATTCAGTAACTTTAGCTGGGTTAATTTCTCTTTCTTTTGAATTACAATTGAAATCTTCTTAATAAGGGGATGCCCAAAGGGGCGTGACAGTGTGCTTTTCGGTTGTAACTAATGAAGCCTTGCTGTCAAAATTGTGATGCTTAAATTTTACATCACGTATCTGTTAAGGCATCCTCATTTTTATGTCTTGTGGGATGGTACAGGGCCACAAGGCATCACATCAGTATTGATCACACAATCATACAGCATTAAAGACAAAGTAGAATCAACCTTTTATTTTACTAAACTTTAACCTTATGAGCCATGCTTTACAGTATGTGTAGTTCTAAGTTTTATTATAGAATGGACACCCATATATACTGTAGGATAAGCATGTGAATTACTTCTTTCTTTCTTCTTTGATTGAACTCATTAATTGATGCATGTTAAATTCATGCACAGAGCATATGCATTCCCTTACCAATGCTCAGATGAAGATTTCTTGTGATCCCCTTTAAAATAGATGTCTCCTGGGACAGACCAGTATGTTTTTGTAGGCGATTCAGGAATGCCATATTGTCAGGAGCTTATGCAGATGCCTATCCACTGTTTTGCCTGTTTTTGTGATTGGCACTGATCTTCCTCTAAGCCCATAAGTTATATTACTTTGATCATGACATAGCTAGGTTTGCCATTGTACTGGCTGAATTAACTAACACCAGCCAAAAAAGCAATCCTACAGAGTGAGTAAAGACTAACCAGCTCTTAGTCCACATCTGGTTTTACCCTTTTCTGAGCATTATACGTCTGGAGATGAGCACTGCCAATTTACATGGTGCTAATGCCAGCACCATATGTGCCCAGATGGCAGTACCTTTTCATCTTATTGTGAAATGTTTTTCATGTTAAAATTTTGTTTTATCTAAATCTTGAATCCACCTCCAAAGTTTTGGTATGTTTTTCAAAGTTTAATGATAAAACGTTCCAGAAAAAGAAACTGCTTTTCACATTTCCATCTCAAAGCAAAGTTTTATAATGGCCGACTCAGAAATCCCTTACATAACGCATGGTTCTGCCGTAGATCTCTATGTCTTCAAAGAATACCCCACCTATTTTATCATTGTTAAAGCAGTCCTTGAAATGGTGATCATTTCCCGGTCATTTTTAACCACCTGTGCTCAGCATTACTAATACTTATTAAGTATAATATGTTAAATAAGTGTACAAACAAAAGCAAGGCATCACTAAATAAAGATACTGCAATGGATATGTACAGTAACAGATGGGATCTTCAAAATGATGTTTATTTTGATATAGTTCCCCTGGTCTGTGGGTGTCTGTGACAGCAGGTCCAGTGCACCTGTCCTGGACTGGGATAAGCTTGCAGCGGGTGTAGGAGTGGGGGTAGAATGGGGGGATAATGTACAGTAAGTGGGGGGACCCCTGTAGTGTACTGCATGTGGGTGGGCTTCTTGTTCTTGGGGCATACAGACATTCAAGCACCTGGGATTTCCACTGGGTGTACAGTATGTCTGCCGAAGGAACTGTTTATTCTCCCCCTGTAGTGTTACAATAAAGATGCACTTTGTTTTCTATTTTCTTGACCTGGGCCTTTAATGTAACAGTGGCTCTTGGAACCCACTGAAACTGTTGGTTTCATCACAACATACTGTATATCATACTCTGGGTCTGTACCCACTAAAGGTCAACTCATCAAAGCATTGTAAATGGGAGAATTAAATATCAAGGCATTCATATTTACAGCTTATTGATTATATAAGAAAATTAAACGCTGTGCTGCAGAGACTCAAATACAAACGATCCAGCCTATAAATGAGTAATTATTAAATGCCATCTCAGGGGAGTTGTGTTTTCACCTTGCAGAAGAATATATCCAAAAACTGAAAGACATATCTCTCGTAAGCAGGGCTTAAAAAATAAACCCATTGGTGTAAGTCATTTGAAGATTGCAAGCCAACAGAGAATTCACTTGTTATAAATGCAAATTCTCTGGTCATAATCATAAAAAGGCATCCTTTAATAGTTTGACCATATTCCCTTTATTAGCTGCTCAGAACAGATGGTAGTGAGCACATTCCAGTCCTGTGTCTGGATAGTTTCAATCTAAAGGACTGGGATCAATGGCAACAAGCAGGAGCTAAACATGTCAGGAATCCAGTGCCCGTGGATAACATAATGGGATTAATTTAGTATAATAAGGCCTCAGAGATGGCTATACGTTTTTCTCTGTGCCAACCCCCCCCCCCAAATCATTACCCCAAATCCTTTGTGTACAATGCTTTGAATTATTCTTAGGATAGTTTTCAACCACATGTATTTGAACTTTGATGTATATGTGCGTGAGGAAGATCAGATTAAAAAGCTTTATTGTTTTACTTATTTTGAAGTTTTTGAAGATTGGCTTTTGGGATTCAATCCCCATTACAGCTCAAGTGATAATAACCACCCATTCCTTATCAGAAAGGTGCATAATCCTGATAAATGTTGTGGTGCCTGATCTTGAAGAACAGTGTGTAAATGAGATGACAGTCATGGGGAACACACACACACACCCACCAATTAATTTAACTAGTATGCAGAGAAAACCTACACAGACACAGGGAGAACATGCAAACTCCACACGGAAGGCTCCCCAGTCATGAACCAGAACCTAAGAGCGATGAGTTCTACTTACGAGGCCAAAGTGTTGCCCTGTCATTTTAATAAAGTACAGTAGGTATATAATTACACAGTCTGCCAAATATAGCCGCAGAAATACATTACATCTTGTTTTTGCTGAACAGAAAGCAGGAGTAGACTTCCCCAACACAGACGACACAGAATAAAAAATAAAACTGTAGTTTCTAATTCTTAATGGTATGAACGTGAATAAAAGGTACGTATTGTATGTAACCAATAAAAGCTAAAAATCTCCCGGTGCTGCGTGAGTGCGCATCAGATGTGTGGACCCCCAGCCCTCTGGAGACCAGATCTGAAAGCATCCATCTGTACAGATTCACCTTCTCTCACCTCAGCTAAACTTTCACAAAGGAGTTCCGTCCAGGTCACCTGTACAAATCACACTAACTATGTAGACAAGACAGGAAAATGAGGGCAGACCATGACCGATTATTCTCAAATGATAAAGAAGCCTTGAAAGAAGGAATAAGGAAAACTCTGCTTAGATCTCGATATGAATGCTCTTTTAGAGCAGGAAAGTTAGTTATTGACGCTGTTTAACCAGTGCAAACTGTAAAGTGAATGCACCTCAACCAGTAATACAGTACGTTTTGTTCGAAGGCTCTTCACTGGAATGAAATGGAGATGGATAATGAAAAACATGATCAAGGAAACAAACAGCATTGTTCTGAATACATAGAAGTCATACAAAAAGAACTGAGACCTTGGTCTTAAAAAAGAAAAAAAAAAACATAAAAAATAGCGTGAGTTGTTGTACTTCTACTAATTTACATATTCTTATTGGGTTTTTGTTTTGTTTGCATTCTAGCACACAGATAAAATTCCGTATTTGGACACAAGACTGTCAATGATTTCAATGTGAACACTACTTCTTTCTGAACGCTTAAAAAAAAGCTACGCCTACACTACCATTCCCCGGCAAACCTGCATTTCCAACTGGATGTGACTGCGGGTTATTTGATCCATCTTTATTTGGAAGATTTGTTAAAGTTAACAGTTCTCTAGCATTAAGAAAAAGCAAAGCAATCTTGAGAGTCACATTACCCCCATCTTAATACTTGTGGGGCACAGAACTGAAAGAGCAGAGGATGTAATAATGATCATTTACAAACAAATACGAACATTAGATTTCTGATGCATCACTAACTTCAGTCAGTTCTGACCCTAGAATGCCTTTTTAATAATTGACCGCAGTACAAGTGTCGCTTGTTCATTGCACTTGTTCTTATCTATTATCTCTAAACATGACCCATTACCACTAGGTTATTACACTGCATAACAAGCCAACAAATACAGCAACCACTTATATCAAAGCTCACCGTAATTTCTCCACTGAACAAGGCTTTTAGCCTCTGTTAGGAGAAATTTCAAATGATCAAAGCAGATTATTAACTAACACGTTCTGACGCTTGTTGAAGAGTGGATTTTAAGTGCAAATTCATCCAATGCAAAAATGACTGCATAACTCAGAAGTGTGCATGGTAAGTAAATTAGAGGAAAATGGGAAGCACTTCAAATGGCATCAATACCACAGAGCAGTTATTTAATTTGCTTAGGAATGGCAAAGAGAAACCTGAACTATGGTTGTGACAGAGTATATTTACAAGCACACTGTGATGCCATTTGTCTTCCTGGCTGGGTGTTTTAGTATGGTCAAGTTGTTCCGAATCTGAGGTTAAGTACTATAAAAGAGATTAACCAACTATGTATATCTGCACCCGGGTTGACACAAAGCTGATTAGAACCTAAAGGTTTATCTTTTTCAACTGCACCTAGTAACTCATTTTGGTATTTCAAGCTGCCTGTACCATTGTAAAATGTCTAACTCAATCTTCGTAACTCTTTCTGCACCTTAAATTGAACACTCGGGCACTGCAGTATTAATATAAGCTTCTCTGTATTCATCTGCCAATGCCTTGGGCCAATGGAAACAGTCCCTACACAATCCTTTAACAAAGACCTAGGTACTTCATTCACCTAAGAGAACCTTCTCTTAGTAAACAGTAAACACATTTGTGTAAACTTGCGCTCATAAATTCAAAGTCGGCTGATTATAAGCCAAGATATAACTAATCTCAGTGTTGAGTTCTAAATGTACAGCACTGTGGCTAAAACTTGCAATGGGTGAGAATTCCACCCCAGTGGGAGCAATTAAAAACTATGATGCATAATCTGTCAGAGCAGGATAAACCCAACACATTCCCTTAGAAGAGAAAAAAGCTTCCCATTGACCTTTTGACAAAACAATCTGCATGGATGTCACCTTAATTGAATCCTAAGCAGAGCTAAACATGCAACCACTGCTGAAAAAAATCACAATGTAGCAAATGCATACTTATCGATAGTTTTAAGTGTATGGTTGTTTGAGAATTAGTAACTAACATATTCCTGTACAGCGTAATTGTATTAAATTAAAATTAGATTAAAATGTCCCCCATACATTTTAGCAGCTACACTGATGATGTTGAATCTATTACATTATATTGTTGTGAGGTGAAACAAGAACAACCTGTCTCACTTTCTGAAACCTTTTCCTTTGATCAAGCTTACGAAACTGCCGAAGGTTCTAGGAGCTGGAGCAGTTTCTGAAAAACCTCCAGGCTGTTTACGACTGGCCTCAGCACACTTGATCCTGACTGTCTTACACAACACCTTGTCCAGGGGATGAGAGCTGGCTTCCTGTGCACATCATCTCCCCATCCAAACTGATCCATGGGAAAAATATATACTAGCTTACCTCAAGAAAGGCCTTTTGAGGTTAATTCTGAAGCTTACAAACCTGCCCATAGCATATAGTAAAACTGCTGTAAAGGTTTGACTATAGCTCCAAGGATGTTGTCTTTTATAGCCAGGATTCGATATAGTAGATTAGTGTATATACTGTACATTTCATACTCTGTAAAATTAAGACATGATAATTCTTCTATATACACCATGTAACATAAAAGCATGTGGTTACAAGGTAATCAAAGTATTTTTGTTTTTGAACATAACTAAAACATGAGTGATGCAGAGATTAGGCTGAAATTCATTTAAAATGCTATGCATACCCGAGAGAAATTCCTGAGGAAAAGCTTGAGCTCAATTTTTACCTATCTTAGAAGAAACACTTAGTAGGTCAGCCCGTGAAAGGCACTGCATAATTTATTTTTCATCTTCTCTGCAGTTTCTACAACACAATAACACAAAGAGTGGAAAGTTTTCTGGGTGAAATGTGAAACGGTACTGTTTGAGGACACTTTGATTGGATGATTTTCTGTTTGTTGGGCTATACAATGACAGATGCCAAAGTTAAGCTTACTAGTCACAACCCACTACTCCACATAAAGCAGCCTTTTGGAGGAACTGAAGCATTGTGTTGCTACAGGCTCAATGGGCAACTGTAGGGATGATGCCTTGCAACTTTATCTGCAATTAATTTCACCAGATGATGTACTCTAAGTGCAGAAACTAAGCATCAAGCAAAGTCATACTGTTCAGCCAAGATAATTATTTCACTTTTTTAAAAGTGCAAATTCAAAGGATGTGGAAAAGCTTGCTTTCTTCTCCTATCAAACAATTATTGAAATGCTTAAGATACAATTTTAGATACTGGTTACCACCTATGTTGATTTTAGAATTAGCATGTAAAGGATCTTCTATTTGTACGGCTTTGGGGGTGTTCTGCATGCATTCCAGGGGTGCTGCGAGAATGGAAAACAAGCACAGCTGGCTCATTGGGTGTCACATCCTCGATTTCTTGAAATCATGGGAAATGTAACAGCCTTGTTACCAGCACTGAGAGCATGAAAAAGGCAGGATAACCTTGTTGCTAGTTTCTTACAGATACAGGCAGGTGTGAATTTATAACAAAAAAAACAACAAAAAAGGTTGCAGAGCTCCCATATTTTTCTAACACACAATGGAAACCAACTCAACTAACTTCTAAAACAGCTGTTCAGTTTGACAAGAGAACAAATAATCTATCCCCTAATCTCTAAAGTATATTTAAACGACATTCTTTACTATTTTCTTTGATTTATCTCCTTTTAGTTTCTTAACCTATTTAATTGTATCTTTTCCCAAGAACAACAAAAATGTAATTTAACAAAACCTGAATATTCTGAAGCTATGCACATCTCTCAGACAAAACAGACTAAAACTATCGCTCAAAAATCACAAAACAGAAGAAACAATACATGCAAATTAATTTCTGCAACAGTAGACCATTAACAATGGATTAATTAGTCACATTACTACATCTTGAATCATGAGATTTTTTTCTACTCTGTAACACACACTGAAGTGACAAAACATTTAATTGTCATTGCCTTCTGAAATCCTTTCTCTTCCTCTAGTATTACTTCATTGTTTTGTGCCATTGCTTGCATTTTGAAGGATTATTCACTTCAATAGGCCAATTTCCCTTTGAAAATGGCTTTTGAAATCGGTCTGCTATTGCTAAAAATGTTTACAAAACGTTTGCTAAATAAATGCCACAACGGAAGCTTCTGAAATGTAAACCTACATTACCCATCTGTTTGTGGCAAATATGTGATATAAGCATATTTCTGGAAGACATAGAACCTGATTAAAAAAAACAGAAGCTAAAATAAAATAATTTTCTGAATGATAAGAGTGCCATCTGCTGATCACAAGAAATAAATACAGCACTGTCATGTAATGTGAATGGTTCTGTGAATGGAGCTCAGATTAATCAAATGATCTGGGCTCTATAAATTAGTGGATCTAATCCTTCTCACTACCACTATCAGCAGATCATACAAAGAAATGGGCGAATCATCCAGATGAAAGAAAAAAGGCAAAACATCAACCACTGTAGTGCTCTAAGGAACAGATACTTATAAAATTCAGAATCAGCCTGAGTCTTTAACCCTGGAACTAAGTGATAGAAGCAACATTGGAAATTAAGGATATTGATATATACTACTGTATATACATAATTATAAACAGAGAATACACTGAATAACCAGTGCCAAAACAAGACAAAATGATTTTATTTGTAACTGATGTTTGTCATTTGAACTATCCTGTCATAAATCATAAAACACAAAATATGTACGCATTTACAGTATCCTTCAAATGTATTCATGCCCCTGATGTACTATAGATAAAGGTGATTTACATTCAAGAGTTTCAAACAAATAAAACTTACGGATTTGCTAGGAAATGTGTACTAGCAATGAAACATTGTAGTATTTGTTGTTTCATAGATTTTATTATCACATTATAATATTTAACATTTTTCCCACCCTAAATTCTCTATGAATACCCTTGACCACATGTAATTATCTTCGACAAACGCAATAAAATGCCATCTTTAATGGTATAATTTGATGAATGGCAATTCAAACGGTCCCTGACAGTTCTCCTGCCATAATGACTTATGGCAGCTGTCTGGAAATCTTTACACAACCTGGCATCTTCCGGTAGCAGCTGTTTCTGTGGAAGGATTGCACTTCGGCTCACAAGCGTAGTGACCAGGCTTTACTAAAAGGCCTGCATTCTAAAGCAGGTTTCAGTCCGATAAACACAACAGTGAAACTGATCTCACAAACTGTTACACAGCAGCTCCAACAAGTGAAAAAGTACACCCCCTTAAGATGGTTTTCCATATTTCAATATATTTGACCATCACCTAGTCCTCACCAAATCAACAAGATAAAATTAACCCCGTTTGACAGATAACACACAAAAATAATGCTTTTTTTTTTAATCAGCCAGCGTTCAATGCCTTTGTGTGAAAAAAGTAAATGCACCCCTTGATTCAGTAACCTGTGGCCCCTTCAGCAGCAATATCTCAAATTAAATGCTTCCTGTCCGGCTGGTCAGTCGCCTGGAAGGAATTCTGTACTTAACCACACCGTGCGTGAACCCCTGAGGTACAAATCACACCAAAAGAAGTACATGGTGATTTGTACACGTGACTCAGCAAACAAATATGAAGCTACAGGCCTGTCTATTGGCTTGTCTAATAAAATCGAAAGTAAGGGAGAAGATATGTGATAGTGAAAGACTAAAGAACGGCAAGTAAACCAAACAGTTATTCATAAGAATAATAACCCCTATTATCATCGATGAACTGAAGGGAATGTTTCCAAGCCAATGTGTCAGGTGTTACCAGGACACAACAATGCAATCATGTAAGTGTTCTTGTGAAGGAAGTTCTTAAAGGGCTGAAAGACAAGATGTTGTCGTGAAAAGAGAGAAAAGAGTACTACTGCATGTGTTACTTTATTTTCCTTTGCTCTTTGGGATTAAAGTAGCGTATTCTACACACAAAAAGAGCTACTCTCTCATCAATACATGCAAAAAAAGTTGGGAATTCTGCTATGCAAGCACAATAGGAAATAATAAGTCATGCACAGCATTTGCTTCAAATCCCTGTGTGGTACACCCAGGAGACTGGAAGATTCAAGACATCCTGCCTTAGCTAAAGCACTCTCCATCGGTTGCAAACTTTCATTCTGATGCTAAAGATCCTAAAGATCATGCCCCTTTCCTCATGTACAGTAGGTGAAATCTTCAGCTTACCGTTTGTTTCTAGAAAGTGTTGCTCACTTTTCAAAAAAGGACATCTTCCCCATCACCTCAGCAACATTATGTTCCCTCATTTCCTGCACCTCCAATTTCAACCTTAACCCAAAATATCCACTCACAGGAGGTAACGGAGGGGACAGGACTGTCTTCCATGTATTTGTGTGAAATGAACAAGTAGTTCATGTTGTAACACCAGGAATCCCAAATCTCTTCCAAAAGTTTGTTCTTGTGTCTTGTCCTCTGTGAACCCTAAATATTCCCTGACTGTCAAATAATGCAGGATTTTGTGACCAGGGGACCTGCAGAGTGACAGAAGCACTGACTCACTCGGACAGCTTTCAGTCATGATAAATCTGTATCACTCCAACAGTTGATCGTTCAGCTTGTAGCATGCTTAATTGTACAAAGCAATAACACCAGTGCATGTCATAGACTTTATACCCTTCCCTCACCATTATAAATAATCCAGTGTTTGTGATCAGGCACCCCGCAGAGTGACAGACCCACTGACTCACTCGGACAGCTTTCAGTCATGATAAATCTGTATTACTCCAACTGGTAAACTTTGTTTGCACATTTGGAATGGTCTTCGATCAACTTAAAATGCTTAACTTCCTTTTTAGACACAAGTAAAAATGTGAACATTTCCAAAGGGGAAAAGCTGAGTTGTCCTGAACATACTGCACACGTAAAAGAGCTCAAGCACGACCCCAACACTGATCTACTGCGCTAATAAAAATGGTAGAGACTCTTCTCAGGTAAACGAGAAATGAAGGCATTAAGCACCAACTAGAGACTGCCTCTCTACCTTGAACTGGGGTTACAAACACATAACATGCCAATAATCTCAATGACTGTAGCGTTGCACTCTCACCTATAAGCAGATTTGAGAATGTGACTCCATGGAAGAGATTATTTGAATATTGTTAGAAGTCTTTTAAGAGTACCTGGATTTCCACATTACCAAACCTATTTCTAGGTCATGACAGTCTTAAAGCAAGTGGTACATTTTCCTTCTGCAATATCCTTGTATCAGGATCACTGGGTAAAACAAAAGGTACTTAATCCATAGCTCTCCTGTTGGGGCTGGAAAGCCTCTGGAGGTGAAGATTAAAGTAGACACTAAAATTATTGAATTAACTAGCACAATGCATGATGACTGAAACCAAGCTTGCTTAATTTTACAAAATAATGGTAAAAGTCATAGACTTTATACCCTTGTTTCACCATTGCTTAGAATAATCAGGAAGGACTGTTAGGTTTTGAAGGTTCACAACCATTTTCATTTTCCATTTCTCAGTTTTATTTTAGTATTTATTTGTAGAACTCTTCCCTTCCTCTAAGAAGATGGGAAGCAAAAGCAAAAAAGAAAGTAAAATTATCTTTTTCGACTAAAGGTAATAAGAATAATGTTTGATTGGTGTTGAATTTCTTTTGTTTTCTGTATTTGAAAAGCATACAGAAGGTCACACACACATAAAAAATAAAATTATTTGCCAGAAATAGTGGTAGAAATAAATGAGTTACTGTTCCGATGTAAGGATGTAAAAAAGTGTATGTGGGAAATTCACTGTAACCTGGCAACCAACATTTAAACATCTGTCTTTGTTAATGTCACATTTAGTTTGTCACTAGAAGTGTTTTTGAATGATTCATGACCAGACACTAGAGGTAACGCAACTTAATGAACTTTAATGTTAACGTAATGACATCGGTGGCCTCGAAACACACTGACATCAATTTCTGGGAAACTGGGAATACAACAATCCTGCCAATCAATTCTAAACACACGGATGGACAAACCAGCCGGTGAGATATTTTTTCAACCCTGCATTATTAGTAAGGTGTTTCACCTGGCAGGGCCAGTGAGAGCTTGCCCTGGAGCCATAAGAACATTAGAGAGGTTACAACCAAGAGGAGGCTGTTAGAAGAGCTGTTAGCTCACTGATCTGAGGACCTCATCCTGCGGTCTCCTGAAAGAAGCCAGGGCATCATCAGCTTTAACAACGTAATACATGATCAGATTGGTAGCTGGTCCCGCACTGCCACAACCCTATGGGTAAAGGCATGTCTCCTGTTCTGAGTTTTCACTGCACTTTCATATAGTTTTTGCACATGCCCTCTGGTCCCTGTGAATTCTGGACAGTGTGGGTAGATGGCAGTAACGAATCCCTGGACAGGATACACTGCTGGGTAATGAGGAAAGGGCCAATCAAAACCTACCCAGCATGTGGTAGGGAAGTCAGAAGAAAGCAGAACACAACTTTAACACCGAGAGGACATGCGACTGCGGCACGGACAAGACAGGACCCAAGGCTTGAATCCTACCCAGGAAGATGGAAGTGTGAGACAGCAGGATTTTAAAAGATCAAGGGCTCATTTGAAGTCAGAACTACAAAACACCCAACAGAAGAAACTGCAAACTTGCAATGTGTCTCTTAAAACAGTCCTATTGTTTGAGTTTTATTTTTTACACAATAGAAAGATTGAGCCATTTAGATTGGCAGACAGGTGTGTGAGTGTATTAAGTATATAAAACTTATTTTAAAGAGAATAAGGGTCTCACACAGCTGGTCTGTTTGTAAAACTAATCACATCTGGTTCATTCACAAGACAAGGTTCTATGTTTTGTACTGTGGTTAGAAATAAACTTTTAAATATCGTTTAATTGTGTAATAAATTAAGAGTAGAATTAATCAAATACAACTAACACAAAAATATCATTATAACACTTTCTAAAAAGATAAAATGCTGATATTTCTTTAACAACTGAACATTCTATCTCCTTTCACCCAGAAAATATCATCATAACACACAGAGTTGTTTTTAAATTAAATAATATAATATTATTAAGCAGTAAAAAACATATCATAATTGCCACGAGTGCACAGTCCTTTATTAATCTGCCATGTAAGAACAATCTGTGACAGCAACAAAGCTTGCACTTCTCAGTGTACTTTTCACGTTCAAGACTGACCAACTGCCCATGCTGTTGTTTTCCACGATGAGTTGTTTACAAAGCATTTTTTCCTTACGAACGTACTGAGTGTGCCCAGCGGACGGATGGCGCCGCTTAATCAACGACTAAATACAAATAAATAGCCACCTGCGTGCAAACACGTTCTGTTCTAATTCTCGGCTTCTGCAGCAAATGGAAATAATAAATAGGTAATGATGCAGAAAATAAGATAAAACGCTGAAATTCGTTCTATTTCCCTACCCATTCTTTTCAGCCTGTGAAAGGATTCATTCCCAGTCTGGATAACCGTGCCAGAAATGATCAAAGTATTGAGACCGAACATGAAAGCATCTTCAGTGAAGAGGGCAAAGAGTACGGAGGTACAGTACCGCAGAGAGCCTAGGAGGTGAGTCATGACTCCAACATTCAAGAGAAGGAGGCAGGTGAGGCTCAAGCACTTCATGCCTTTGGTGTTTTGGACGGACCCTGTGTCTGACCCGCGACTTATTAAAAGGATTAGGAATGCTGCTGCCTGGGAACGTCTGGCAATCACTCCGAAATCTGGAATCCATAGCTGTGAGAAGGCAGATGTCTGGCCTGCCCTCCTCGTTATGCTGCCAGCACAACCCTCACCAGGAGAAAGGGTGTTTTTTATTAAAAATGGAAGAAGGGACAATGAAATCACAGGTCTTTTTTGCAATCGTGTCTGCTGCCATCAGCTGCTGTCTACGACAAAATGTTCAGATTTTTTTTTATTATACTGGATGTGCGTCAAGAATCTTCACGGTCACCAACCAAACAGGGCTGGATGGGCCAAACAGCCATTTGTCACTTGAGATTCTTCTTATGTTCTGAAGGTGAGTAAGACGAAACAGCCTCAATTCATTCATACAATACATTAAATTGGTTAAAAAAAATAATGAAACTAACGAGCTAGAAGAGTAATTTGAAATGCCACACATGCAGGATGTTTCTGAAGCTAACAGGCCACTTTCCCTTAGGGAGAGGCCAGAGCTACTGTACTAGAACCAAATAAACTGGAGGGTCTGAGTGCCCTCCTTACATTCTAGAATAAAACTGAAACAGCAAAAAGTAAAACAGTGTGTGGATACATGGAGGTAAAGTATTTGCACAGTACGTACAGTATGCATTCCACAGTATGTTTAAATCGAATCAGTCCAGTTTTTTTAAATGACACTGCCAAGTTTGTAATGGAGAGCTGACAAGTCTGAGCTGTTCTGACCAGAGGACAGCAGGTGCCGCAGGGTCGGGACCGAGTGGTGCAGTGTTCTGTGGGTGCGTGGCAGAATGGCGCAAGAGCGGGAGAGATAGGAGACTGAGAAGAGAAAACCACTACGCAAAACACAGGCAGGAATAGACTGCCTTTTCTGCTTGAGTGACAGGAGACAACCGGCTTTCGGGATTAAGATGCGTTTTCAGTCACTTCATATAATTCTGCCCCGCATCGCTCACTGCTGGAGGAAAAGGTGATCGCTGATCCAACTCGCAGTGAAGCACTGGATTTTTCCCAACTTTTTGTGTCCGTCTATGGAGCAGCTGATTTGCATCAGTTTCCAGTATGTACACTGTCTTACTGGACCAGTGATTATAAAACGCAATGCACTATTCCTGTTCCACCGCCCTCTGTGGCGGAAATGACACTTAAAAACCTACAGGGTTTATCATGTTGCAGATGATTAAGGAAAAAGCACAGTTTTAAAAGCTTAGGTTATGTTATTTAACAGATCTCTCCTGCCACCCAGTGGGAAAAGAGAAGAACACATTTTATTACTAAGTCTAAAAAAAGTTCATTTTCATTCCCTTTTTCCTCAAATTGCTGTTCCCCTCTGTATGTTATATTGTACAGAGCAATGAGCAATAATAATAAACTGGTGGAATTGTCCCTTTCCCAGCTTCAGCAGGGCCCTCTGTGTCCGTTCCTCATAAGGGCAGGCTACCAATATTTGCACTTTTTTATATATGCATTATAAATGACGTAATACTTGGGGGAAAAAACTTCAAAATGTGAAGGGGAAAAAAAAGTGTGTATTTACCATTTTAAAATCTGTATATTTTGTAGGTCCCAGGAATAACTGTGACATAAGTCACTTGATCTCGGTAATAATTTTTGCCAGCATTGCAGTGGGGTTTTAAAACAGCCATAATATGGCAAATAAGCAACAAGCGAAATTCATAGGCTTCAAACATGAGGTTTCTGAAACTTATGAAGATTAAATACCATAAGAAAATTGCAAAATTCATTTTAGAGTATAGCTCTCTATATGGCTTTTGTGTCACATTTTCTTACCTTCATGAAAATTTAATGCTTCAAGGAGGCAGAGTTCAGAAGACACCCTTACTTTTATTAATGTTTCCCTGAGGCATCTTTAACAAAGCTTTACTCTCCATGAAACTATCTCCAATAAATATGTTAAGTGAAGTCTGATAAGCAAGATGAAGCATACCTTTGGCATCTCTAGAATATCTTCATTTTTTTCGCTCTGTTCATTGTTGTGGAATGACCCTTTGAAATGAGTTTGGTACTGTATTAACTCAAAGTAAAGTAAAAATAAAATGAAAAACAAAGACATCTGATAACACCCAAAGTGATGAAACCATTTTGAAAGAATACTTGCAATGGATTGTGTTTATTGCTTTACTGATTTAGCAAACACATGCAATACGTTATGCTTGTATGCTAAATAGCTCATTTAGATTTAACCCATGAGCCTAGTCCTGTACTGATATTTTTTGGGGCTTTATTCTGTGAGTAAAGTAGAAAAAAACATCCCATATTAATTTTCTAATAATAGCAATGAAGCATACTGGAAAGAGGTTGAATTAAAACCTACAGTAAAACAGGTTACTTTTATTGCTTATTTTTTGTCATCAAGATGATTGTCCTTTGGTGTTTTGGTTGCTTTTTTACATATTTATCCTTAAAACATTCAGGACTTTGTCTGACTGAATACATCTAAAGTGTTAAAAGTTAAGTAGAAGAGTCCTGCTCTCTCCCTCTCTAGGGAGAGGGAGTTTAATCATGTCAGAGACAATCCACAGTTCCAAAGTAGGTGCATCTTCACCCTATAAAGTAGCTAACTTCAGGAGAACATAAAGGGTGCACCTAACATACTGTACAGATGCAGAAGGCGCCCTGTAGGTTGTGATCCAGTCTGACACTGTCCATTAGTACGCGTCCTCATTAGCTAACTGCAATGCCTCAGGCTCAATACAGTACTCGTCTGCACTATGCACTTTTTGCATGGTCTACCATGTTTTTTCTCACTACTACAGTACATATTTATTGTACCACAGCATGTTTCTTGTTCCCGTTGTTATTATTTATGATGTTTGTAATATACTGTCTACAGTGCGTGGTGTTGTCTACTGTACTGTGTCTGTCCCGCGAGCTGTGATGTACATGCTGTACAGCAATAATCTCCAATAAACTTACCAATCGTCCTACAAATACACTGCACTGCTAACTACACAATCACTGTAAACTGTGAGACAAAATCTCACAAACACTGTCAACTACATATTTTTAAATATCACCCCTGTCTTACACACAAACGTACTGAGCAGGCTGTGACCTCGTCAAAACTTTGTTAGGTGACAGGATCAAAATATAAAACTGGCATCACTATAAGCTATAAAATCCTTTTTTTCCACAAATTGTCCTTCCTATATTTGTTAAATGTGTTCACTTGACAAATAGCGCTAAAGGTGTTTACTATAATGTTACTCTATAGACATTTCTCTTAATCATATAACCTACTGTAGCAAGATCACTCATTGTGCATGTACAATTTACTGAGCCAGCCCAAAAATCTGCTGACACCTCATATGGTATAACATACAGTAAGAATACTGTACATTTAATAACGAATTGCAGAAACACAAGAAATGCAATTTGATCTGCCTACAAAAATCTTCTCTTAGCTGGATGGTAATCACGCTACAGTGAACATCCATCCAGTAAACTATAAAAAAGGTTTCTAGCACAATAGCAGAAAGATGAAAGTACAGCAAAATGTGTTTATAGCACCAGATGTGACCGGTGGTATGATTGATTCACTTGCTCAGTTCTTGATATACTGTAACAACCAGCTTGATAAGAAAATTCCTACAAACAATATAAAACTTTTACTAGAAAAAATTCTGGGTTCTATAAGAGTAGAAAGCCTGTATATACTGTGGCAAGTGACTGTGGGTACATACAGGTTTGTAACTCATTTTAACGAATACAGAAGACGAAACCATGAAAATGTTCAAAAAAGACAGAAAAAAGGGGCTAATTCTTTGTATTAAAAGAAAATGTTTTTTTGCCACTTGGGAGGGAAAAAATTTAGGTCAAGAGAAAAAAGAAGCTATTGTGTTGATAGGCCCTAATACTTTTCACTGCATTGAACAGCACCGCATACTCTATTTCTCCAGCATTCTCTCCATTTATAAATGACACGTCTGTGGTTAAGCACTACAGATTCTTTAGTAAGCACTTTAGTATTCTTTCATGTCCTCAAGTACCACACAAAATACACTGCCATCCTGTTTTCCTTCACATTTTCTCTTTCTCTTGCGCAATGGCTGCTACAGTTTTCAAATAGTTTTTATTTTGCCTTGCAGAAGAGCTCTTGCACAGATATTAGACAATGCCATTAGAGGAGAGGTTCAGCCACCAGGGGGTACCACTGGCATTGCCTTGGAATTTCTGTTTCTTGCAGGAGAGCAAGTGTGCTACAATTACACTGAACACATTTTGTGGGCTGAGAAAGGCCACTTCCATAATCCTGCTCAAGGGAATCATCCATTCTTGCAAGTTTTTATGAATGGAAAGCTATGATGTTAAGCTGAGCTGTGTATTCTATTTTTAGAAGGTGTTGGTTTGTGAGCTGTTACAGTCACTATTTTCACACATGAGGGAGATTCAACGGTAAAAAAGTTGTGTTTGTTCTACTTTTTATCTACTTCTCAGGGCGAAACCTGTGTTTGTTCCTCTGGAGCTCCCCAGTCATACCACAGTCCTTGTCAAGTTCAATTCAATTCAATGTATTTTATATAGCGCCTTTCACATCAAGGTTGCCCCAAGGCACTTAACAAAGCTGTGACAGTACATGGCATTACTATACAGATAACTGCAAAGAGTGCAGAGTGTACAAGTGGAATTTATGAAGACGTTCATTGAATGCAGAGGTAAGGAGGGTTTCTTTTACCCAAAAGGTTGTAGGAAGATGCTAACCACCTATGTTTTTGAAGCCTGTGCCCTGACTTCTATCAAGGAATGACTAAGTGAGAGGCTTGGATCAATTAACTACTATCTACCAAATGGGATAGATGTTCTGAATGGGGAAATGCATATGCTTTTATGTTCTTAAGTGCCTTTTACTAGCTTTGTAGGGAAATAGCTATGCAGTGCTTGAGGCAATCATCCCATCAACCACATTGTCAATAACCAGCTGTCAGTCTTAAAGGTGCTACATTCCTGCCTTTCCCAGAAATCAGCTCTGAACAGCTGTTTATGATCTGCTACTACATATGGAAGATGGTACTGAAAATGGTGACAGAGACTTGTGAAAAGATATTGCAATGAATTATCCATCCATCTGTCATTCATACCCATCCATTCATCTGTCCTTTTTCTAACCACTTTATCCAATTCGGGGTTGTTGGGAAGCCAGGGCCTGTCCCAGCAAGCAACAGGAGCAAGGCAGGATGCACGCTACATGGGACATCAGCCCAATGCCGGGCACACACAGACACACTCGCACCAGGGCCAGTGTTCATCTACTGTACCAGCGCACATCTTCGGACAGTGGGAGGAAACCAGAGCACCAGGAAAAAAATCCACAAGGATACAGGGAGACCAGCTTGTGGAACAGCAGGAAAATTGGAGCATTGCCTACTGGATTTTCTTCAGTTTCTAAAGATTTGATTTACAGAACATACAGTGCTCTCTCACCTGGTGGATTTGGAGCTGTTTTTCACAAAGCTAATTGAAGTTGTTCATTTTTAAATAAGGACCGCCCTAGAAGAGATTTGTTTTTTTTCGCAAGGGCAAATGCAACATAAAAAATCTGACTGGTTTCTTAGAAATACTGTAGAGCAAAAACTTAGAGCCTAGAATTTAAACTTATCCCTACATAATGATCAGTACTTATCAAGGAAATATGTTATTACTCACAATATAAGTGAATATTAATTTGTGTGACCATGTTGAGGGTGAATATTGAGGTTTCGCCCCCTAATTATAGTTCTATCCAGAAAATACGTTCAATAAAGGAAAGTGGTGTGCCAGCTTAGTGACTTGAAAGGTAAATGGATAAGTGTTAAGGAGATTTCTTTTTTTATTTATCCTTGATGTCATATATTTAATGACCAGCTCTTATTGTAATAGTTTAGAACTTACCCATTTTCCTTCATACAAATTGCTGAATACATTCCTGTTTTATCTTTTGATGAAGATGTATTGTATTCTTTTACTTGGAAATTTTATCTCACACATTGGTATTGAAACTGACCTGGTTTTCAGAACCTATGAATCTTGTTCAGCACATCAATGGGCATTCTTGTAATCAAGGACATATTCTAAATTATTAGAGGTTCAGATTTCATGTGTAGGTGATACCAATGTCTCTGACCATTTTTGTATTTTGAGATATTCTACATGCCACATATAAAGGAAGGTGCCTTAGGGTATTAAAAGACATGTCATTAATCATCCAACAGTTAGCTCAACTTCCCTAACACCTGCACAATCATCTACTGATGAGTTAGTTGACAGCTATAATCTACTTTCGATACTATTTCCCTACATAAACCAAGATAAGCATTACGAAAACATGAGGCATCTTGCACAGCTATACGGTTTAAGGATGCATTATTTTTCATTTCACATTATGGAAAACAGTAGTTCTAGAGTGCTCAGATAAAGGAGACTGAAACATCATCAAAGAAATCTGAAGAACTTCATAAGTGCATCCTTACTAAAATAGGATCATTAATGCACAGGATTTCAATCTTAATCAAGCAGTTACAAGCTCAGAAACTGCCTTTGTAACAGTAACTAACAGTAAGCTGTAACTAACATGTACTGATAATGTCAGCTTGTACTGTCTGCATCCCAGAGCTGCCTTTGATACAGTGAATCACAATATTTACTGTAAACAAATTAAATTAATAATATTTTTAAAATGTATAGATTTTTTTTAAAAAAATGTAGTGTTAAACCAATCACTAGAAAAATATGTTGGTCTTTCAGAAAAATGTGCTGATGTAATCTAAAGCACATCTGACAAATCTCTCTCCTCTTCCTTGGAGTTGTCTGTATCTTGTCCTTACTGGAGTACTGCAATGCTCTTTTTACTGGTTCTATGAGTGAAACCACACACTGGCTGACAGCTCAGGACACTGCTGGTAGAGCTCTTGTAAAAACAAAACAAAAAAATACATACAGTAGTTCACTCCCGTGCTGACGTCTTTGTACAGGCTGCCAGAGAAATCCAGTTCTGACCCATAGGATTTTACAGGACAATCCAGTAGAGATTATCGCCATAATCTTGAGTTTTGAGGTGGGGTCTTGAGGGAGCTGACATGTCTTTGGGGTTTGAAGTGGTCACATTCCATCATCAGTGTTTAGTTAATGAGCCCACAACATCCCAGAAGGCTTAGCAGTGGGGCTAGTGTCCCTGAACCACACACATCTGTTCTGCCTGGCCTTTTTGTAGCTCACCTGGGGCTCCAGCAGGGGTCTCTTCTCTTCAGCCAGAGACACTGGCTACAGCACCTATCTCTGCAGCCTCAGAAACAGCCCTGATACTTAGACTTAAGGATCTTCCAAGCTCCTTCGACAGCCTGGTGGTAGATGTTGCCACAAATCCATGGCCCCCAGCCTCTTTTGATAATTGGACTGACTACACACAATCCAACTCATGGAGTAAAGCCCTATCATGAACATACTGTTCTCCTGTGAGCCTCGGCATGCTCCAACATCAGCCAATAATGCATTCTTCACATTACAGAAGTGAGATAATCGAGGAGGTCTCTCCTCTTCTAGCTGTATTTAAGTCTAAGCTTAAGAATTACTTTCAGAACTTTTTAATGAAATGATACAATTACTTTATTATAACTTTTTATTATGATTTTTTATCATTTCATTTCGCTCTTCTTGTACAGATAAGTATGGTATATTGTTATCTACCTTTTCTGCATTTTAGCTCATGCTATGGTTTTCTTTTGGGTTGTTCTTAGCTTTTCTGTAAAGCACGTTGGACTGAAAAAATGCTCATAAAACAAATGTTTACAATTATTATCACTTTCTTTTTCCTAGAGTGCTTGCAATATAATTAAATTGCAGGGGTTGCACATATTTCTCTACCTACAGTATGCAGTTCATCGTCCGTAAAAGAGCTGGCAAGCTTCAACTCTTATTTTAAGGCTTCCTTTGCAATAGAATAAGTCAATCAAAATCTTGAGTTCAAACACTTCAAACCACTAATTGAGCCATCAATCCACTAACACATATTTGGATAATTTTTTAATATACTTTTTTTATGATGTCGTCTGCTTAAAAAAAGAGTGAATATAGAACAGCTCCCCAGTAATGCTGGATGACTCTTCCACCCCTACATAAAATTTAAATTAGGAGGTGTTGCCAACATGTCATCAATATCTCATCAACTGCACCACAGAGATTCATGTTTTAATATTTCCCCCTCAGTCTCTGGGAAACATGCACTTTCCTTGCAAGATCAGTTACTTGCCAGATGAACCACCCCAAGCACTGAACAGGTTTTCAACCGCAAACAGAAGCTAGGATCCATCCACCTGTCCCTTTCAACAACATGCTGTGAAGTGCTAGCCCCCTCACTTCGCTTGCTTAATTACTTGGAATCGTGTGCTCCCATAAATAAGAAAAAAAATATCCTTAGCACTGCAAAGCTAAAGCCGGTACATTCTTTCACTCGAGCCAGTGAACTACATTTTTTAATTTAGTAGAAGTAATAGGTTTACTGCATCATTTAGCAAAATCCAGAAGAATGAGGGCAAGAGTGCCTCACACTCCATCTTCACGACAATCCATTACTGTCTTCAAGCACTCAGTCCTGCAGCAGCAGCTACAGTACATGTGTTACATCCAGTGTGTGTTATTCACACTGCTCTGTCAAACCAGCACTCAGCACACATTTGACTGTCTGACCCAAACATTTGTCAAGCGGGATTCAGCCTGCACTCTGATCAATACCCAATTAAATATAAAATAACTCTGGATATGCAAAATAGTCTTACTTCGGGGATAGATTAAACAGTTTCAAAAGACAGGACTCTTTGTGGCTGGCTTGGACTGTAAATTGAGAAAGTGGACTCAAAATAACAGATCAATCTGAAACCCTGAAAGCAGCATTTATTTCAACACCCGTGCAAATGGTTTTCAACAGATTTAGTGAAACTTTTTTCCTCTTGGTTTTTTTTCTTATTCAAGCAAATAAGCCACTATTCATTTTATTCATTTTTAAATAGATGATGTAAGACCTAAACATTTTGGGGAAAAAAACAATTATGTTATATGGTTTTAAAAGCATTTCAAAACACTAGCTTACAAGTTACATTTTTTTTTCTTGTACGGCACAACTACTAAATATAGAAGATGTATATTTCTTGTAGCAAATATTTTTTTAATTCAAAAAGATATTTTAATTGTGCTTAGATTGAACATACAATATTACACAAGATGTACAATAATCCAAGGTGCTCATGAATACCACAGTTTCCAACAGATTGCCCACAGGACCAAAAGAGTTCATTTGGAAACTCTGAACACATCTCCAAGTAACTGAGTAGGACTGAGCAGTTTTTAAATCAATTAGCTTGCATTCTGATATCCAATCCCCCTTCCAATTAGATGTAGGATGTAAATTTAAATGAATTCTTTGTTAGTTCTAATATGCTGCACAGAGAACAAGGCTACTTGCTTGATGTGACTTGAACCTCAATATCTAAAGTTATGTGAGGACATATCGGACTGGAGGCAGACAGCATACCTGATAGCAAATGCAATAGAGACCTACTAATTGAAAGAGGGCTAGAGGCTTATCTCTCACCTTTTCTGTAATGCTTTTGTCTTTGGACCCAATTTCTGTCTACCTGACTTGCTAATTAACCAGACCATTTGTAGAAAAGGACAGTCTTACTGTAACCTCACCTTCACTTACATTCCTATGCATTCTTTGCCCATGCTAGACACAAGCAATTATCTATTTAACACACCCTTTTTTAACTATCTTAAGTAAAAAAGCAAAGCAAGTCACACAGTGAAGAATCACCACTTCCATTAACCTTGCACTCCACCTTGATTAAATATCAAACTGTCGTTGCTAGGTTACACTTTGGGATGTCACTCAATGTACCTGAATGGAATTAAACTATTATATACTGTACCGGATGTACAGTATATATTATATAGGTAAGGTTCTTTAGTAATTTAAGAGTACTTGAAAAGTAACAAGTGTATTTTCTCAGTTATTTATGCAATATTAAATGTGTTTTGTTTCCCAATATCCCCTTAAATATTTAAAACCCTATAGGCTTTGCTCTGAATCCAAGGAAACAAGCGGCTCTGAATTATAAATGGTACAATAGACTAACTCCTCGTCATCTACAAAGTCTTTTTTTGTAAAATTGACTAACTGCATTCAATGGTGCCATAAATAAAGCAGGTCACAGGATCATACACAAGCCTGTCGGTATTCACAGCGAACATACTTCACAGGGAACTTCCTTTGGAAAGGGTCTTGGGTTCGATTCCTGAGGCGCTGTCTGTGTGGAGTTTGTATGTTCTCCCTGTGTTCACATGTGATTCCTCCAGGTGCTCTCGAGGAAAACTGGCCCTGGTGTGTGTGTCTGTGTCTGGTGTGACTTGCCTTGCACCCGTTGCTTGCTGGGATAGGCTCAGGCTATTTTGAGAGGCAAAAATGCCAGGGAGATGTTTCAGCCAAGGGTGGATTACAGCTCCCACAAGTCCCCTCTCCCAAATGGCAGTGCAAGGAGTGGCAAAGATAGGCTTCCTGTTTCATACTGGGGGATATAAAGCAGAAAGACCCTTTGCTGTGCCAGGTGTACAGGGAGGCCAAGACAGCCAGAGGTAGAGATTGAAGACAGAGCCATGGACCAAAAGACTGAAGAAGTGCACATTTACCTTCAGGAACTGAGGAAAAAGAGAAAGACAGAGATCAAAAAGAAACTTTGCTGATGAAGACAGAAGCGAAGTAGGGACTATATGTTCATCCCTCTACCTGAAAGCTGGCTGACAAAGAGCTCTTAAATTTTGGTTAAGTTTTTGATGACGTTTTTAAAGTTTTGAGATGCTCCTCCAATTTTATTTCCTTCAATTGCATATACTGTACTGTATGGTAACACAGATGATAAATGGAAATCTAACTTGAAGAATGAACAAAGACACGATTCTAAAATGTTTTCTCTTTTAAAATGGCTTATCCACACTGTCTTAGCAACCACAACAGACCTATAATAATTAAAACCAATGCACAATATAATAAAGCTGTCACAGAAAACGAGCCAAAACTTAAACAGGCATTAAAATAGCATCAGTTCAAGAGAGGCATACAATATTGGTTAATTAAAGCATGACATGCCGCACAAGGAGAAAAAAAAGCTTTTATTAAAATACTTTTCAAGGAAACAGAAGAATAAGCTGGAAGATGTAAAGAACAGGTGAAGTGACCTGCAAAGAGAGCCCCGAAGTGTGGATAAAAAATCATAGTTCTTTCCCCACAAGACAGCTGCGATTACAGGCTTTCCACATGGCCGGTGAACCATCCTTCACAGTTCCAAGAAAAGATGAATATGGGTGCCTGTGTTACCTCCAAAGAAGCCCTACAAAACAGTGGTGGAGGCTCCTGAAAAGTCAAGGGTGCACGGAGGATGATGGACAAATATCTAAGCCATACAGGTGATACAGGTGGGGAACTGGAAAGAGAGAGAAAGAGTGGGAAACGGCCAACGATGTGCTACTGCAGCGCACCTGGAGCTGAATGGCTCATACTGTATGTGCTGGGCTTGTAAAAGCACCTTGTTTTTCCACAGAAGAAACAGCTCAAGGGGTGAGCAAAAAAGCAAAATGAAAGCTGTAGAACCTCAGACATGCAAGCAACATTCAGGAGGAAATGAAACTGTAAATTAAGAAAGAGTGCAGACCTTCAATTTCAGCCAGATCTGCATGTGCCATTTATGAGGGTACACAAGGAAGAAACTATCACAGAAACAATAGTTTCTATTCACTCTTTGGCATTTGACGACAATTACTAATTTAAAATATAGAACAATACATCGATAAAACATTGCCAGTTATCACTGCATGTCACAATGTTATGACCTCATTCAGAGTAATTCAAGTGGACATTGGCAGGTCAAACTCACTTAGGTTAAAAGGTTTACATCATTAAATCTTTTCCCAGGCAAAAAAAAAAGTATTGGGTCAAAAGGTCTGCATGAAATTAGACATTACAAGAGTGAGTCGCCTACTACCTACACTATTACATCCTGGTAAAAATAACTATTCATTTATATAAATGGAAAAATTATTATGTACTCCTGATGAATTAAAAGTTACCTTCACAGAAAACAAAACCTTCACGGAAAACAAAACCTCACATTTCTGCTCTTCTTTAGAGGACAACTACTAATTGGTGGCTACTACTTAAAAACAAAAACACGGATCGGCCTCCACACTCTCTCCCGAATTCCTAACACCCAGATAATCTTGCACAATTTATGAAGCTTTCTATGCATTCTGTACAGTACATGTACCTTTGTAGTTTTTTTTGTTGTAGGACTTGAAGTACAACGTGACTGGCAAACTACAACTGTTGTGCATTTGTGGGTTGAATGCATAACTGTAAAACTAGCAGGCATCCTTGTAACACATTTTACTTGATTGTCAGATATCTTAAGAAAGTTCAGGGAAATTTAGACACGGCACATCAGATTCTTGGCACAGCTTCTGCTGTTAGATTTACTCCATGTGCTGTTTTGGTTTTGTGATGCACCTTTCTACTGATGATTTTTTTCAATTCATAGTTTTTAGACACGGTTCACACAAAAACACCGATACGAACCATTTCCCCAAGTGGTATAATTAAGCTAATGATATGGCTGTAAAAGCAGCAGTTCATTATTCATTGGCTGCACAGCTGAAGCACTGTCATCGTCTCATTTTTTATACCATGGCACATATTAATTTAGGAGGGAGCATCTAATTTCATTGTGTTGCGTGGGTGTTTATCAAAATAATTTAAAATAATAATTATGAAGGATCCAACGCAAAGCGTTACAAGGAAGGATGCATTTAAATTCAGTTCGCTGTGAATACTCCTTAGAAATGAGCCAAACACACTGGCGTATTAATTGTACTGTAGTTTCCAGAAGAATAAATGGAAAAAGCTAATTCATGAGTGGCAAACCTATAGTTCATGCTCTTTGTTCTTGCTCGACCTAAAAGATTCACCTTTCTCCACAGAAAACCTTGAAATACGTCTGATGATCTAATATCATACAAAATTAAGAAACAACAACAACATTAAAAGCCTTCAGTTTTTCTTGGTTTTATATTCTTCAAACCATGCAAAATATGTTAATTTTCTCCAAAGGTGTTTGATATGAAAGGTATAGAAATCCTATCTGTCATACTACACTGGCTTAATTGCAGACTTCAATAGGTGTGTCAATTGAGCTGTCTTATGCAGACTGGAAAACTGTTGATATCTCAAGGTTCTATTTGGTGAAAGTGCTAATAATATATAATTTGTACAAGAGATATGGGACTGGGGGGGTCACAGGATTGAGAAGCTGAGCTTTAAAAGGCTACAGCGGGTTTGACACTTCACCTTCTGTTCTTAATGTTTCATGTGTGGGTGTGTTATGGCCGTCGCACAACAGATCTGATTCATCATTTGAATTCTTTGCTTTGCAATGCCACGAGGGGCGTACCACAACAGGGGCACAGGTTCTAGGTGGGGCCCTGAGCACAGACTGACACCCTACACAACATATAGTGAAATAATTGTTATAATAACCTCACTCCGTGGCAGTAAATGGCTCTTCCAGTTTGAGAGCTGGGGAGACAAATAGCCTGATCCAGTGACTGCTGGTGAGATTTTAGACCACAGGGAAAACCACATTTCTCAAAGAACATCTCTGTACGGCATCACAACATGTACTAATTGTATAACAAAGAAAAATACCTGCAGACGGAGTTTGGAATCGTCATACAACAGAGATCTGTCAATTTCTAAATTAGAACAAGACTTGTTTTATCTGATTTCATGTAAGATAAAAATGACTTTTGTTTTTTTTCTTTTCTCATGTTTCCTAGGTGAAATACACTTAATGTGCAGCTAACAACATGGTCAGGTAGCATAAAATAAAACATCATTTTAATGATATGTCAAATGTTAATCAGTATCACACAGAAACAGTTACTACCTGAGAAATTCAGTCAGAAATCTAAAACTAAAAAAGTTGCCTGCAGATTTACTGATTTCTCTCAGTCAAATTTTATATAATTTGCACATGAATCCTGGGATACCAGCTTGGATGAATCAGATCTGTGACTGAACAAAATGAGCACAAACTGGAGAGGATCATGTCCTTTTATATGTGAAATTTCTATAAAACACAGGAATAAAGGGGGATTTGAACCAGGTGCATTTCTCATGAAAATATAAATAGCTGCATGTTAAACAGCTTTGGGAACATACTGTATATGGGAACAAGGAATGTGACTCAGACCTTTATGGTCTTGCACTTCTGCCAGTTTTCAGCCCTGATTTGATGCTTCTGGGTTAAATGTGTTCTTTTTCTTTCATTCAAAAAGGTCATGAAAGTAATTAGTAGAGATATAATTCAGTTCTAACAATATATGCCACCCCACCAATGACATTTAAAGGACAATTTGTGCAGGTGCTGTAAAAAACTTTTTTTTAAAAAAAAAGACCAGACAAAGAAAGACTTAAATTCACAGCCTTCCTGCGTCAGCCGGACGGTGTTTTAAACATGTGCTGGCAAACTGCCACATGATGCAACACGGAGTTCGGGAGATTCTCTCATGAGCCAGCTTGCTGTTCACAGAAACGTTATGTTCTCCTTTATAAGGGAAAACAGCACAAGACTCTATTCTAGTGTTCATCTTATCCACCACTGTTTCCTCTTATTTCCAGGTGGACAGAGGAAGGGTGTGGAGGGGTTAGGGTTTTTAAGTTTTATTTTCTTTCTCTATGAACAGCATCCTTGAGATTGGAAAGGCGCTTTATAAAGAAAAGTTATGATGGTGAGAAAAATGAATTTAATCCAACAGAAACCCCACATGTCACAACACCAACATGGAAACACACCTAGAAACTTCCCCACTGTTGTATATGAAAGTGAATCCAAAGAAACCAAATACACAAAGATCATGATGACACTGGATTCAGTGTCATTAGATTAAGTCAGTTTTAACAGAACAGAAACCAAATCATATATCCTTTATCAGAAAGTTGCGGATTCCAGGATTCTGGATAGTATCCCAGCCAGCAACTTTGGGAGGTGGGAAGAAATCCAGAGAAAACCCACATGCACATACAAACAACGTGCAAACTCCACACGGAAGTGCATCCACCCTATTCAGGATTCAAACTGTGGCCCAAAAGCTTAACACTAACTGCCATGTCAACATGCTTCCACGAAAAAACGAAACTTAGGTACAGTACACAGTATATACTATTTAGTACATTTTATTTTATACAGTGCACATATTCGTGTCTACAGTATAATAATTTATTCTAGAGTATACAAAATACCCACATATCACAGCTTGTTAGCGGTAATTTGACCTTTCTTACGGAGTCTAACAAATACAAAATGAATATTTTAGTAAATTTATAGCTCCCAGTTTTTTTTATATGTTGTATTATTGTTGCTTATAAAAATGATTTTAAAATATTGCAATGGATTACAGATTTCAAATGATTACGCTGTTCAAATGTCTGAAAAATGTTTGCATTTACTGCACAATCTGAGGAAGCTCTTTTTTCTATTAGACCTTTCAAATTAGCATGTTTAACTTTCACGCTTAATTTAAATATAATAATATAGTATTAATATAATACTTTTGCACTCCCAAAGATAATTTTCCGTAAAACTCTATGTTATTAAACATGTTACAATAGTTAATTCATGTGGAAAAACATTATCCTCTGAAGGACAAGAATCTCCAGAAAACCCATACATTAGGAATTCTTTTACATCGCTATTTTTTTCAGTTGACTGGTTTGTAAAATGTGATTTTATCCAAGATGAGGCTTTGTTACTGCTGCAATTGCAAAATTAAACCCGTCTTTTGTTTTTAAAAAAGTAATATTATTTCAAGGGTTGAAACAAAATGGGACTCGGCTGTAGAGCATTTGCAATTCAGTTCTTAAACACTTTCATGTTGTACTCAATTAAACAGTGTATTCTTTGGAAGAAAACGCCCTGCAGCAATGCTCTCCTTGGTAAGATGGGCTCCAGGTGACTAGACTAGCTCAATTCTGCTTTATCTGATAGAAATGCAAACCAACTCTCCAAAAAGACAATTCTGAGATAAGCTGAAGTGCAATGGAGAACTGATTGACAATAGCCTGAACACACAAACCCAAAATGTTTGCTTCTGCTTTATTTCAATCTAGTCTTCTATAGGCAGCAAAACACTGGCAAAACACCTCCAATGAGGTTATATACTGTAACCATCCATAATTCTTCTGTACTATTTTTCTGAAAGACACACAGTAAGAAGAACATAAGGATTTGTGATGACCTAGCCTAAACTGTGATTCTAACTACTGTATGATTACACATTCAATGTAATCCTTACATACTGTACCACAAGCCATCTGTCTGTTGGGACAAATTCATACATCCTTTAGAAAACACGTGTGCCTACTATGTCATGTTATCATGACATTCCATGCAGCCTCAGTGAAGGTGTTATACTGGCAACAGAAAACTGCATTCAAACAAAGTGTGATCAACTGTTTCCCCAAGGAGAGGTTGTGAGGAATGACAGGGACGTTTCCGGTGTGTTGAGAAGAGCGAACAGCTGAGGTTGAAACATTCTGACATATTTCTGATGCCAGTTTCTGACTTACTCTACCAGCCAAGCAAAGCCTAGCGTTGAATTAAAATCAAGCAAGAGCCACAGAGACTTGTAAATCAACAGGCAAACAAGACTATGACAAAGACGACCCACACGAGCAATGACATTGTGCCTGATTCCTCTTTGTACATGTCTCTAATGTTTTATTCATAGTTATGTTACTAAAGTGATGATGCAATTGTTTACATGAATTTACATTACAAAAATACCTGCACTGAATGCACGATTTGAGATTAACAGGTGTGGTTGAATTAAGATTATTGTATATACAGTAGATATTAAAGATACCTGTAGCACAATTCTCCTGCAGGTCTTCCACATGACTTTCAATTTTCTTCACAGTGTTATCAAAACTATGTAATTACGGAGGAACACTAATAAAAAATAGATCCCACTTGGGTTTGAAACATGTCTCTGACTCTGAAACATGTCAACAGTAAAGGAGCTCATGTGGTTGCAGTCTGAGGAGATAATTCAGAACATCACAAACAACAAATGTAAACACGACTGTGTTTGCTCAGTGAAATTCTTGCTTTACTTGATGTCTAGAGTCATTGAAAGATGAAATGGATCTAGATAAAACTGAGTAAATTTGTCCAAAGCAACAAAAAAGTCATGAAATGTCATTTCATCCCACCCATTAACACAAACTTACAGTATTATGGATTTACTTCAGTCCTCATTTTAACCTCCAACCTTCATATTGCCTTTTTTATTAACTGTTAAAGTGAGATACTAATTTTATACCTTTCTGGATATATATTGTACACATATACTGTATACTGTAGCATCAATGCTGAAATCAAATGCAAATGCAAGATAGGTACAATTAGCAATTGGACAAGTATGTTGGAACATTGACATTAAGCCACAGGTAAAAATATAATATATACAATGTTTTTAAGAAGATAAGGTGCTTCTCACAAGGAAATATGTTTTAAAATTTGGACTTTTAAATATAGGTCTACTGTATGCCAGTCTGAACCTCATAGAATCAATGTGATACAGTATGTGTTGTGTGGCTTGTCATTAATATCTGTATATTTAGACCCATTCAAATTAGGATCATGAAAAAACTGATTCATTTGATATTAGATTATCATGCTTAGTTTATCTATTTCAATGCCTGTTACAAATGAAAATGCCTTCTGTGTAAATTAAATGTTACACATTCCAATTTTACAGCTGATACTGACAGGCCTTCCTTCAGAATTATCAAGGAAAAGGCTGAAGAGAATTTGCTTTCCTTTAATTGTTTTCCTTTTTCATTACAGAGAGTTGCCACGACAAAGAAAATTGACTCTTTTCTATCAAACCACCATGCCTGTTAATGATCCTAAGCTTCTTAGTTTTCAATTAGTGTTTTTAAACAGCAACTGCCGGTATTTTTACAGAACAGTAATTTCCAAGCTTAATGTAAAGTCAGCACAGTCTCCCTCTTGAATAAATAACAGCTCAGGAGTTGAATTGTTTTAATCTGCTTCAGCAAAGAGCAAAGACAAATACTCTTTGCTTGTGAGAATGTGTCTGAGAATCAGGAGGAATACATCTAGGCTGGCTTCCACACTTTCTAAACCTGAAGTGCTTAAAGAGATATTGTGGCAAAGAGCACGACTGCAACAAGGCCATAAATAATGGAAAAGTTGTCAATGTGCAAAAACGTGCCGAAAGAATGGTGAACTGGGTGCAACAGAGTGATTTATAATACTACATTTTTATGATAAAGCACCTTTTTTAAACCAAACCTCCATGAAGCCCACAGATTTCATAAAAAAAGGAAAAGAAAGAGAAGGTGGCAATAGAGCTATGTGTAATAATGCAGTATTTTAAAAATATGAAAGGTTTCACATCGCCTTTAGCCTGAAATAAACTAGGAATTTTTCCTTCCACCTCTTTATTCGAAATGTCATTAATTTCCCGGTTTTTAAACAATAGCTGTTCATTATTTCTGAAACTGATTTACAGCAGATGTTACCGATACAGTTCTTTGAGTTTATACACACTGTACAAATTGGGATAGGGATTGAGAAACTGATTTTTATTGCTTAATTAATATGCTATTAACATCTAAGGGGCAGCATAAAACCATATTATTAGCAGATCTCTTAGTGCAGAGACCAGAAGGTTTCACCTCAGGGAAAAGGTGGAAATGATGTCCCATTGGATGGATGCAGGTTGTTACAAGGCGATACAGACATTGACTACAACCACTCAAAGCGGTTTTATGCTTCCCAAATGCTTAAACCTCCAGCATATGTTAAGGAGCACAATTATGTCAAGCCAAGTGCGCTGCTCCAGCCAAGAAAGTCATTGCGCAATCTAGTCGGCCCCATGGGACCTTGAACTTGGATTTTAAATATTTCATGATGTCTGTTCTGCTAGGTCGCTGCTGCCAGGTAGCAGAGATACTACCAACAATGAAAACTGAACTTCAGTGAATAAATCACGCCTCTTATCATGATCCTGGTTTGTTGTATACCTGCATTTACATGAGAAAAAATTTGACCCTTTATCACACATTCTTTTGATTCACAATCCAGTTCAGAATACATGTGAGGTGTAATAAAAAAAAAAACATTTGAACATGAAAAGATGCCTCTTGTTGCCGTCAAGATAAGACCAAAACATATTTCACTGAGTGCTGTGGATTCCTGTTTCAATTTGTATACAGTATGTGTGAAATCTTATTTGATGAATATGAAAACACCAAGCAAGATCCTTATACAGTACATACACCAACAGAATTCATGCACAAATGGGAAACACAGCCAATCCAAATCATAACTAAATTGTTGAAAGTGGAATGATGCCGTACAATCAGTATAAGCTATCATATGTAAATATATACTGTATATTGAATTTACCATGGTTCGTATTAGCAGTTCAATAACACAAGAACACTCACAGTTACATTACTGTATGAAAGAGAAGACCAAAGAAAATGTTCATAGATATTTAAAGGCCTGACTGGAAATAAGACCCTAGAATTAGTTCCGAAGTACAGGAGGTCTGATTTGTAAAGAATGAACAACAGGTTTGTTTTATGTTGCTGACTGCTCAATAGACTTCACATCATATGAAGATTGGTAATTGTACTGATGTAGCAGTGTGTATAAAATAACTACATTTCCTTAAGAAATGAAGTATAGTATCATGACTATATATAATGTATATAATTGTTTTTTATCTTTTGAACTCTGACTTTTTGCAAAACTGGTATTTTAATAAAATCTGTATCCTTTAGTCTGTACTGTAGTCCTGCACTACACAAAACCTTTCTGTGGTGTTGGAATGTCTTTGGTTTTCATCTTAAAACAGTTGTTAAAATGTTAAAATATATATCAAGGAAAAACAAACTGTTGAATTTTAGGATAATATGAACATTAAACTAGTCTGTCAGAACTATAAAAGTTCTACACAGTATTTTAATTTTAAATTTCATATAAACATACTCTATACCCATGCAGAAAATCAATTTTGTGGTTTCATATTATATAATTCGTTTCAGCAGCTAAAAGTTAGTTTAGCTCCTAACACAAAAATTTAAAGCTTTTAAATTTACCGAAAGCAACAATGAAGTGATGCATTCCACTGTATTGTTGTCTGAAAACTCATCACCTGTCATTCCTGAATCTAACTCCAACCCTTACCCTAAATAACTCAAGAAACAAATTATTAGCAGAGGGCAAAGTATAAACAATAATATAGGAATATGTTATAATATACAGTAGGATGTACACGTCTGATCAGAAACTGGCTACAAATACTAGTGTGATGTCAATATTCAATAAAAGCATGTTTATTTCTTATTTGTTCCAAGAGAAAAGTTGAACAGAAGTTTGATAAAGTATGCCTTTTGCATATTTTGATTTTCATTATTAGAAATCAGAATCATCCACTGTGCAGCTCAATAATATATTCTGTAACTCTACTTGAATTACAAAAATATAGGAGGATGCTATTTTGCAAGTAAAATTTAATCCTGCAAATTTTAATAGGCTTTAATCTATAAAACTCATCTTCGAAAACAACATACAGATATGCAAATCAATGTGCATTGCTGTTTTGTGAAGATATGAAGGCAGATTTCAGCCAATTAGGAAACATTAGTTTCTTTAGTTATAATTATTCACATCATATTTTGTAATAAAACTGAATTAATGGCAACACAAGACTGTGCCTTTGTTCTTCCAAGTAAGCTGCTCTGTCCATATCAAATAGAAAATTCCACCTAAAAAACTGATAATTTGCAATACCCTTGTCTTCACTGATTCTTTATAACTATTAGAAATTGTACAAAATTTAACCCTGATGACACAAAGTGGATTTTTAATTTAAATTTGTCAAAAAATTCACTAAATTCACAAAGGTTTCCTGCAAAATAATGTACAGTATGATGCTTAGACCATCTATATTCCTTGTCAGGGCTTAAAGCATGACAAAAGAAAAATCTCAAACAGCGCAGGTGCAGGCCTGAACTCCCAGTACTTTAAAATTAACATAAAGAAGCACCTTTTACACCATCTAGCATTTATCTGCCGCAGAGAGGGGGAGGGGTCCATTGCGTTTTCTGGTGTTCCCGATACAGGAAATCCACACTGGTTTTCACATGGAAGTGTGCATGATCTCCTGCTATGCTTGTGCTGGGAGCTTGAATGGAGGATCTCTGCCTCTTTTCACAGTAATGAATATTATTTGCTGGAAATGTTGCAATTCATAGGCCTGCCTCAGGGTTAAGGTAATATTTGTTTTTGTTTTCAACAGGTTGTTCCCTTACTTAGTGGAGATGCTATGTGCTTCTGACGATGTATGCCACCCCTCAGAAAGACACAGAAAAGAACAATTTGGGTAAAATTGTTAAGGATCAGGCTTGACATATCTATAGCCCCCTGCTTTATTACACCAGCCTACTGATTGTAATGCAATGAGATTTACTCAGGCAAGGTGCCATTCAAAGGTGTCATTCTCACACACACACATTCTCCGCTTTGCAGTGGAGAACTAGGAGGCGTCTACACTTGCAAATTGCATTTGACTTGCATGTCTGTCCAAACTCTCCTCTGATTTTTTCGTCAGGTGGAAAGAGGTCAAATTAAGTGATTCAATTGAGGGTACAATACACAGAGGGTACAAGGCAATTTCTAATTTTTCTTGGACAATGTGCCTCCACTTAAACTAAAATATATACGGAACAGTTCAAGCAGGTAGCTGCGCGAGAAAAGTGAAGAAAGGAAACGTTTTGGCTGTGGAGAAATGTTGTGTTTCTTTTCTTCTCTTTTAAGCATGAAATAAACCTTTACTTGTTCCTATATATGGAATATATATAAGGAAAATTGCAAAAGACTGACAACTTTTATAGAAAATGGAGCTCTCAACAGAGCTCTGACTTTGTTGTGTTTGACCACAAAACGGGAGTCTTTTCTGTAAAATTAACTGATACAGAGGAAACAAGAGATGGTTCATGTCCATTTTTCTTGAACCCAGGGCAGCAGTGCTGCCAGCTACTGTAACACCATACCAAAAAAAACAACATTTTCACACATCTTAGTATGATAAGAGCACATATTTTTGATGTTTTGTCAAGAAAAATGAACATCTGAAGTTTAAAAAAAATTAAATGAATTGCATCCTCTTACAATACAAAGTCAGCATATCCTGATCGTTATAAACTCCACACAGATAGCACCACTCGGAAACTGAACCTAGAGCTACAAGTTACCAGTGTTAAGTTTAATTAAAAACAGATAAAAGAACCTAGAAAATATTGATATTTTACTGGTAAATCAACAAAAAGGGACATCATTTTGTAAAGCACTGCATCTATTGAGGTGCTGCAGTAGCCCAGAAGCCAGTTAGGATGCCCTCCTGAAAGCTGTCACTAAGCCCGTCTGGCAACTGGGATCGGTCAGGAGACAGTTTATAAACAGGAAGTGTAAGACTTCCTGGAGAGGACAAGCATCTGCCATCTGAGAGAGCGCAGGTCTTCACAGAGTACGCTGCACCCTAGAAAAAGAGTGAGTGATGAGGGAAAGGTAAAGATTTAGGGATTTGCTATTTGCACTGGTGCATTTGGTTTATTTTGTTATAGTGGTAAGCAGCTTAACTTACACGCTGTGTAATCAGGGACTTGGAAGATGTTAGCTAGAGCTCAGAAAAGAAGTAGGCGTTTTTTCATGTTCTGCACTGATTAATACAAATCATGGCCTTCGTTGATGCCCTCGCGTGACTTGTCTATTGAGATCCTCACCTACTGAAAAGAGCCCATGACATGGTGCCCCTCTTCACGGTCACAGAGTGCATGGAGGCACGTACGAAGGCTCATGCCATTTCCCCCGCTCCATCATGCCCGCGTCACTTCCTGCGCTCCTTGAGGAGAGAGGATCCACTGGTACAGCTTCATGAGCCACAGGCGAGGCCTGCAGCTGGTGTACGTGCCTCCCCACCTCTCTTCGCTTGCACTCGTTTTGTCCAGGCAGTCAGGAGGGTCAGAGCAGGAAATCTGCCTCCAGCTTGCTCTGTCCAGTATCCTCCCATTTGAAAGCTCTTGAAAATGTTCCTGGGGGGGGTCTACCCAGTGATCTCTGCTCATGTTTTAGTTGGCTATTCTGGGGGTCTTCCATCCTCACCACACTGTGCTTTCACAGAGTATGCAAATATACAGTACATACTGTACATACATTTCTTACACTGAAAGTAATAAAAACGCAACAAATGATGATGGAAACATTACTGTTTATAACACCTGCATACTTTTTACATAGGGACACACAGATAACTATGCTAAACAGTAGATAAATGTGATATATACAGTATATATACTGTAGGTACATAAATATTGTACATAATACATTTACACAATAAAAATAGTATACCAAGTCAGTCAAGAATGTCAAAAAGGGAAATTCTTTTTACTTTAGCCTGAAGTTTTTCTCCTTTGTGCCCTTATTGTCCAGTAGGTAGCAAAGACTGACATTTTCAGGTGTAATTTCCTGAGTGTCTGCTTTTCCATGACTCATATTTTTTTCTGCAGGGATGTGCTGTAACCTTCAGAACCAGCAATTATTTGACCAAGGGTGAATGCAAATTGCACCTAAACAGTGACGATGGGTGCACCTGAGTTTCATTCATCACTTTGGATTCAGACTCATGCTTCATCTGCTGTGATGGCACTTATTTCTAAACAATGTATTTTAGGATATGTGCTAGAAAGGCGGTTATACATAGTATCAAAATGCTACTGGCAATAAAATTTGATAAATTTCCGCCAAGATGAGATTATCAAACTGCATGTATAATTAGAGGAGTATCATTAATCATGTGTTTCAGGGTTGTTTAGAGTAATGAGATTCCGAAAGTATAATTTATTAAGCCAGTGTGGCACTAAGCACTCTGTTTATTACACAGAAATGTTCACATTATTCAGATCCCACTGACTACTGTGCAGCTCTCTGATCTTGATTTATTTTGCACCCATGCCGAAAGTACAATTATCAATTTTTTTTCATTTCTAAAAAAAAATGAAATGCACACATTAAGGGATATTAAATATTTGACTTCTTATACTTAAATTGACGTCTTATGCTTAAATAAGCATCTATTGAACATTTGCTTACACACTACACCTGAAACATGTCAATACAGTATACCATAAGGAATATCTTAATGAATTAAACCAATTGTACCTTTGTAGTGAATGAGGAGCACTACTTTAGGTAATGACTGCTAAACAAATACATGCCTGTTTTTTTTACAGTTTTGTGTTTACATGAATGACTATAAAATACTGTTAAAAAAGCATTGTTTTTAATAATAACAACACAAAGGGGTGGATAGTGCAGAACAAGATGCAGCTGCAGACCTTTAAAGCACAACTGTTACAGTATAACAAGAAGAAAGTGTGTGAGTTGGGACTTTTATGGCAGACTGGACAGAATTTAGGAGAATATAATGCATTTAGGCAATACTACATTTTCTAACCACTTCATCCAAAACAGGGCTGCAGGACAGCCAGCAAGCGAAGGGCTCTAGGCAGGGTGAAACCCCAGGGCCAGGTCTTTGGACTGTGGCAGTAAACAGAACAATCTGGAGGAAACCCACGCATACACAGGGACAGATAGCACCTTGAGCTTGATTTTTTTTTGCGCAAAAGTACAATACATTACATCCTATTCTATTTTAATATGACAGTCAGGGTTATGTCTCTACACATCAAGTTTGGAACTACAAGATAGCCACAGGTATATGTTATATCTGTAACTATCTCAATTCTTCACTTCCCCTGTATTGCCTTAATATGGCCAAGCTTTCAAAACAACTGAACAGTGTCTGTTTTGAAATCAAACCTGTTGACTTTTCCTGCAGTCATTAGTAGTTCACTATTACCAATTTAATGTTTATTTATGAACACAATCAGCTATAATTTTATCAGAATGCTATCCCACGCATTTTCATTAGTAACGTCTTAATGGAACTGTTTCAGTTCAGTTCCACTCCAGAATTGTTGTGCTTGTTGTTTTTTGTTGTGTAAGAACGTGGTTCAGATACTAACATGCACAGTTCATAACATACCTCATTATCTTACTGTGTCCATGGGGCAACCAGACATAATTCCACAACAAATAGTCATTCCAATGAACTTTTACAATAATAATAAAAATTATTGTAGTATTCTAGGTGTAGGTCACAATCCACATTGCCACAATTCATACAATATTTCCATCATACTGATGGAGCTAAATTTAATTACAAAAGTACCAGGAGGCACAGAAATGTATTCTTTTGGAAAACAACATCTAATAAGATTTAGATACAACATGTTTTACTCAGTTTAATAACCAGGAGAGCAGATGGGTTGAAAATGTATACTGTACTTACAGTGATACAGCAGGGAGCGGTATCAGAGATGACAGCTGTTTCTCTGTACAAATCTCTTTTCTCTTGAGTTAACATTGCAGTTTGCCACTGAACTGCAGTTTTAACCTCAGCCGTGTCAGAAGACTAACTTTCTCTGACAGCTCTTATGCAATGCAGACTATGAAGTTAACCTTATAAAGGATTGTCTAGCACCTGTTAAACTTACCAGAAACATTTTATTAAAGTCTGCTGAAATGAGCCCCTTTATTGACTAGTGAGGATACTCAGTGGTCACTTTGCGAGTGCCTGAATATAGAAAAAAAATTAGCCTTACAATTCAGGACACACAGCCAATGATTTTTGGAGCAATAGGGAATGCAGCAACACACAATACAATGTGTACTTGTAATATCATAAAAAGCTAAGTCATTTAGTGTAATACAGATATCCATTACAATGCAACTTGTTGTTATTGAAATACAGTAATTAATTAAAAGAAACAGTTGATTTTTAAAGAAAATGGTAGCGATGCTCAGTATGTATTAAAACTCTACAGCTCTAAAAAGAATATTACATTGTAAAACGACTTAAAGTGATTGAATGTTGTAAATATCAGGGATTATTTAACATAGTGAATTCAACAGACTGCTTATTTTCATTAAAGATGGCAGCAAAAGCTCTTTATGTGACACATCAGTAGACATGAATGTCTGAATGCAGTCGTCATAACTTGTTACTAAATAATGAAAAAAAATGAAAACAATTTCAGACTCTATTGCAAGTGACATTCATAGCACTTAATCTTCAGTTACAATTACAAGGACAAGAAAATACATTTAAACGTGGGAATCCATTTGTGACTTCAAGAACTTCGTAAATGTAATCAGAAAATGCTGGCAGAGAGTGATGAAATTTAAATAATAATGCAAATATCAAGGGAGACAAAAGCATTTTTCTAATGGAAAAAGAAGAAGTTACCGAGGGAAATGATAATAAATGTTGTATCGTAATATGTCCTTGAAGATCTTATTGTGTTAATGTTAAAAACACTAATAAAAAACGTGTTACTTATTGATTGAATATGACGTGCTACAGAAGACAGGCATATCACCACACAGAAAGGATCAAGTGAAATTGAAATCAGTTATGCAGATATTTATTTATTATTTCTTTTTGCATACAATGTAAGTGTATTTTAAGGGATATAGATGAGATTCGATATCAATTGTGAAAATGTGATGACCGACTTTCATAATATTATCATAAATCACTGAGGGAACTTCTCTTTGGTCATTTTGTAGATACTGTACAGTATTTTCAAAAATCATGGAAAGAGGTTTGGAGAAACTTGACACTGTAGCGTTTTGTTTCAGTTACATATGTCGTAAATTATATTTGGTTCCATTTCAGTCACAGGGCCTCGGCCATCTCTGCTGCCAGCCTTTACTTGAAAGTATACAGAACTTCAAACGGTAAGGGTTTTACGAGGAGAAAAAAATTTAGATGTCACAAGACTCCTCAATCTTTCCAGAAATCGTTGAGAGTGTGCTGTTAAAATCCATGTTCACTGCTTTTTGTTGCATTTTCCAGTCACCGGTCTTCAAAGCAGGTGCTCAGAGAGTGGCTGGCAGCCACATCTCCCCACTTCCTTATCTCCCTGAGCACCTTCTGACCCCGTTTCAAAGGCAGCTTCTGCTTTATAATCAGTCTTATTGACAATGCCCACCAGCCAGGACCCTGCTACGCACTTTAGTGTACTTCACACTTATCTACATTCAAACTGTACCAGTAATGAGATCTCTATACGGCTTGGATGGCAAAATTCAAACGTTTAAACATTCCTTATTATAAAATAGATTGACCTGCCTGGAAAACACAATTTCACCACTAGTGCAAGAAATAGATACTGAAATTGTAACCTTTTGGTTCCCCATATATATATATATCCATATATTTGCATACAGGTACTTTACAGATTTATCAAGGATTAATAAAATTGTTTTCTAGTTACGTACTTTAAATGTTAAATAGGAATCTAGAGAACAAGTTAAAACACAAATGTTAATACTGACATGCCATGTACTGTACATGTCAGAGGGGTTTTATAACCCAAGTTCAGGAGGGACAGGAGGTTCGACTGTAATCTTGCACACTTCTTCTGGTTATGTGTGTATTGTAAGTCTCGCACCCGGGACTTTCCTTTGCGTATCTCTCTGCACCCCTCCTGCCTCCCCACCACCCGGCAACAGCTCCCTAGCTCATTCCTCACTATAGTGAGGGGGAGCTGGGCAGTCAATCGTGGTTAGAAAAGACTAGACTAGACTAGACATGGTATCCTACGGACATATCGGAAGTGATGTACTATATACTAGAGCATATCAGTACTTATAAAAGCTTTCAAAATTACACTACAACCTACAACACAGTATTCTATGTAAAGGGCAGTAAGGGAAGGTGCACTCAGGAACTCATACAAAGGAAATGAAAAAAGTTACTTTACGCACAGCGTAGTATAGCAGTTCCCCAAGACCTAAAACCAAGCTATGTTTTAAATTGTGATAGACAAACAAGTGTGCAGGTGTGTCTAAGTTAAAAATGTGAGCAAAAGTGCTGACTGTGCTGCTTAAGGCACGGCTTTCAACAGACCGGCAACAAACAATTTTCAGGGCTAATCAGCATGCTCACTACTTACTGTTCGAAACTGCATTCACATAATATGACCTCAACAGCCACAGAACCGTACTAAAAACTGAGTGACTTACTGGGATTTCTGTTGTTGAAAAATTAATTCGCTTCCTCAGTCTTCTATCTGTCTTGCTTTCACACCTCATGCATTAATTACTACATAGATGGTATAGATGCCAAAGTCATAATACTCCCAGTTAGGCGAACTTTTATCTCCTAGAACAGTTCAGGGAAGAAATTAATTCAGGTTTTAAGTGAGCAAAGAAGAGATGAGCTTTATTTTGATTCATAATTGATGATGTTTTAATTAAAAACCATGACACTGTTTACAAAACTTTGGATCTGAATGATGTTTCATTGGGCACTTTAATACGTCTAGAGGGGATGCACTGACAGTTTAACAGAAATTAAATTTATGGCCTCAGATTGAATTAAGATGGAATTTAAGTGGAAGATATAAAGCTGTTATATCTGAAAAATCACCACTAAAGAGAAAATGTATTAAGGCTGCAGTGTATAAAAATAATTGATGCATTTAAACGGATCTCATAATAAAAAAAAAAATTCTCAGGATTAAATTACCTAATATTTTGTTGCCAAAACAGGCATATTCAGATAATCTTTTATTGGGCTTTTATTCCCTCTAGCTACAAATGGTAATAAAGTGTCTTGCAAAAGTATTCAGACTCTTGGTGTGGTGTTACATTTTCTGAAATTACAAAATGATGCATACACATGGTTGATATTGTAAAGCTAAAATTGTATTCAAAACCTGAATGCTCAAATTAAAGACTTCGAAGAACAGTATTTACGAAGTCATAAGTATTTTTTATTTCACATTAGTTAACTATTTTTGTTTTTTGGGGCTTTGAAAGGGTGGCTGTGTATATAACACATATTAATTGCTGCTTCAATGTATCATGAATACAAGCTTTAAAGCCAAACATAGTATATGGGTCAAAGTACTTTAGAAAGGTGGCATATGGCAAACTAATGGGAAACTAATTGGTCGTTTTATAATGACAGCATCCACAATCTCAGTATTCACCCTATATCATAACGTTTCAGTGTGGACACAATTTATACACTCCAATTCCATGGTATTAGTTCCTTGAGAAAATATCTGCACAATTTATAAAATAAAATAAAATCTTACTGCTCCCTGAAAGCACATACAGATGTACTGTATACTGTACTGTATACTGTATGTACTGTATAATGGCTTGCCCAGATCTTTTATGTCTTTCATCTAGTCTTAGAAGGATCAATACACAATACTGCTCATAAATGTGCAGTACTAGTAACACCCAATTAGCAACGATCATCATAACATTCATCCATCTTTTTTAACCGCCTCTTCCAATCCAGTGCTGCGAGACAGCTGGTGCCTATCCCAGCAAGAAACAGGCACAAGACAGGGTATGCCTTGGATGGGACACCAGTCCACTGCAGGACAGAAAAACACAGTGCCAGAAATCAGCCTAGAGAGGGAAACAGAACACCCGGAGGAAACCCTTGCGAACACAGGGAGAGCGTACAAACTTCACGCTGTCAGAACACCAGATCCCTAACCGAACCCCAGCTGGGCCCTACTGTAGCACTGCAAGGCAAGCAAAGCTAACCACTGCGTCACCATTCTGCCCCAATAATCAGAACATCCTGAGAACAAAATGTTTTTTTTTTATCCATGTGTTAACAAGTCGTTACGTTTTAACACCATAAGTGTAAAGTGAGTGATTGAGGGTGCTGAATTCCAGTCCTACATGTGCACTCTGTGTAGAGTTAATACAGGGCAATAATTGACTCATCCACACTTGGAAAATAGGTGTTGCCTGCAAGATGCAGATATGCAATTGACTGTATTACTAAAGTAAATTATTGCCTGTTAATAAGAAACAGTACTGTTGTCATTGCTGAAAATAAGAAGATGCCTGTTAATCACAATCTGACACCTGAACTCCCAAACCAGGCATTTTGAGGTTAACTGTCAACATTATGCATTTGATACGGATGTATTGGCACTTGCTGAATCCCTTATCTACAAGAATTATAAAGACTGATGTTTAAGCTCTTCGTTTAAATCTCTCTTAATAACCTACAGTGTAGGAAGAAACCAAAGGAGCAGGTTTTATGAGAGTCGGTTACCTATGCAGAATATAAATGAAGGGGAGCTATTGAGTTGCTTCATGCATCACATTACACTCCAAATTCAGAGAGATGGCAGAATTAAGAGGGCGAGCCCAGAGGGGCCAAACCAAAAGCATTCTCCAAAGGTTTTGCCAACAGAAGGCACAACCTTATTCATTGCACTGAGATGGAGAGAAAGTGGTGTTGCAATGCTTTGTTTGTATTTATAAAATTAACGCATTTTAATACACAAAGCTCAGCTGCTTTTTTCCCTTTGATTCAGCTTCTGTATGAATCTTACATTCTATAACACCATAAGATGAGACTAATCTAAATTATAAAGCACAATGTCTCTTCTTTCTTCGTTACAAAACTTTACAATATATCTTTTTATGACTTTGTATTTATGTGCTGAATAGCAAATGGTGGAGACATTCATTTTTCTTGACCTTTTAGTTTTCCACATCATCACATTTTTCTTTCCCCCTGAAATATTTTTCATTATTAATTATTTTTATCATTATTTTAGTAGGATGTATTTCTGAACAATGTTGATGTTAAAGCATTTCAGGAAATGCTGAACAAAACTCTAGAATAAAGCAGTTTCGACACCAGTTTGACGAACCAGAGCAATAAAGTTAAATGGGATGAAGTCATATCTAAAGCGATAATTGGTTTCTCGGGATTTGCAGCACAAACTTCCACATCTTCCCCCTCAATTAACACTACAAATAGCTGTTTGCAGGGTTTGCTGTTGAACTTGCTTTTAACCAAGACCTTATGAGACCATTTTTTGTAGTTCTAAAACTGCTGTAGCTCATTATTAAATCCAGTCCTGTTCCTGCAAACCTCATTTCACTTGATGCTTCACATCTCCCTGGCACCCCAGTAGACAGAACTGGACTCAACAGGGAAGGCACTTCATGAGCTTGGATTCAAGGGAAGATTCTCAAACCAAAGGATTTTAGATCAGAAGTAGAATAATACATATGTATTAGGGGCAAATCCCTTTTCATAGGGCAGGATTACTTTTTCTCACTGAAATACAAAGTCTTACTTCTCCCACTTCACCGTGGCACGGACACATTTTAAAGCTGGGTTAAATTACAATTAAGAAATAAGTACCTGCCTAAGCTCTGTTGATATTCATGATGGGTGTACTGTATGTGGGTAGAATCTGCCGGTTTGAGATTTGTGAAACGACAGTACACTGTTCATATATGCGGTGGAGGGCTCTTTGTCACCGTTACTGTGCAGATACAGATGTTTTGAGTTGTGAAATGGTGCAACTCTTAAGTCTTGGTAGAGGTGTTTTCACTCCCCATAGCAATTGGTATGAAAGTGCCTAATTACCTGTTCCATTATGCTAACGTTTTCGGTCAATAGCACTTCTTGACCTGTTTTGCATAATGGAGCAGGTAATGGAGCATAATCTTTTAAAGGAGAATGGTTATTATTATGCAGTTCCACACTGCAATTTGAAATGAAACATTCATTGTAATAGAAAGCCATGTGCTGATTATCCAAAGTACCACACAGGGCAACAATCAGTTGTAAACTGCACTGAACTTAGGGAGGTAACTGATTGGCAAGACCCTACTGTATATAAAAGACATACTGTAGGACTCCAGCAGTCCCTCCCGTTCCCAACACAAACACAAAATGGCAAAATAAATTCAGAACCAGGCAACAGAAGAAGATCATTTAAGAATAAGAATAAGAGATGGGAGCAATTACATGACGGTCTGAGGATTACAGCTGTGTTGTGTTAATGAAGAATAGATGTCAAAAGCAGTGAGTGGTAAGGATGTGCAATGTAATTATGCTCAGATAGGAGCATTAACATCCACTCCTCGGGCTTCCGAGCCTCCCTGTCCCTTACCACCCGGCTTCTGTTCTGGATCAGCAGCTTTCCCTGATCTACAGTAGCCCAGCACTGTACAGCCCGTACACGCGCTCATCTGTGTGAGCGCGATCAGTGATCCTTGTTTCAGCCTGTACAGAGCCTCGCAGTTCAATCTGAAAGCGGCATTATCGCATTCCACTGGGATCCCGGAGCAGGCGTGTGGAGTGAGACATCCTGACTTTGTGACTCGGAGATATCGACTGCCGATACCGCGATTGAGTTGCATTACCGCCGCTGGCTCGTTTTTTTTTCGAGTGCTGATAAGCATACTCCGAAAAAACCCCCAGCTAAAGACCTGACTGCAACGACCTTGAAGGGAGGACATGCTTACCTAAGGCCGCTGGCTTGGCTGTGCATCTTTAATGCATTTGTTGTCTCGCAGGTGGCAAAGTGTCAGCGGTGATTGCTGGTGTCAGGCAGGCGCTCCAGGCACGGAGCCTGTGTTCTGAATTAATCTCAGCTAACCAACTCACTTTTATTTAATGTAGTTTGATGACAGTTTATTAGACAAACCGAGGTGCTAATTCATTGGTTTTCAACAGGCTGCTTTAAGCGGTCTTAGTGGCTCAGGTCAAGGAATACTATTTGGTAGGTAGAGCATATCCTTACACGGTACATTATGCCTGCTGCAGGGATAGGAGTAAATCTAAGCCTACACCAATGGGCTAGTGGGTTCAGCTTGATGGCCTTGACTGACAGGACCATATAATAAGAAAAATTCAGGCAGTGGTCAAGTCCCGAGGTGAAGTAAAAGCTCCATGAACCACCTTTGCAGCAAAATCCAAGTTACTGTTTATTTAATGCATTGAGGTGCTATCAACCATACAAAGAACTTGCAGCAGTCAGCTTAGGTAAGCATATAGCAGTGAGTACATGTATTATGGTCTAGCTTTGATTTGTTAGACATATACTAGAGCTGAAAGCCCTGCAAAACATTTACAAATTCAAAAGGCAAATCATTGTCATTTGTTACTGATGACTTACTGTACATCTACCGTAATTAAAATGGTACAAGGAAAGCACAGTCAGAAATGGTAGGTTGTATCGAACTGTCTTGATCATGTTCAATAAATGCTAATATAAATCAGTATAAAACCTTAATGTTTTCAGGCAACCTGCTTATTTACTGTATCTGCCTTTAAAACAATCCCTAGAAAATAAACTCTTATCGCTCCAGTCTCTCAGTTAGTACTCAGTGACCCTAACCATGCTATTACAGGGAAAGGCAGAGAGTGATCAAATTATAGACACAGTATGGACTCTCTCTCCTATTCTCATTACTGTATATACTACACTCACTGGTTTGGAATCATCAATTTCATTAAGATTCAGTTGTTTTAAACTGGTTCAAGATGCGCAGCTATAGTTTATGTGCTGCACAGGAAGAATAAGAACCTGCAGACAAGCTTATCCCACACGTCCATCATTCAGAGTCTTTCATCTCTTGACAGACACACCATGAGCTGCACCGCGTCTTAGAAGAGAGTCAGCAGGGAATGGAAGACTGGCCTGTCACTCACTGACATCACGGCAGGTGCCTGACAGGTCACAGTCGTTGCCATTGTGCGGAGTAGACACTGGCTGAGTAATGTCTCATCTGTCTCACGTGCTGCCCTGCTTGGGGAATACCAGCCACTGTGAGTTAATCACTTGACCAAGGCTCAAACCAGTGACACCTGCACTGCAGGACTCAAACTGTGCTCTGAGCTTGCTGGCTGTTTCACGTGGCAGACTTGATCAAGTCTGGCTTAATTACAAACTGCAGTCATATTATGAGTGATATAAAGATGTATGTTTGCAGTACATAACCTACTATTATCATATATACATACTTAAATGGTAAATTAGGTGGATTTAAATTGGAAACACTGCAAAAAAAATACTAAGTATCGTACAAGAACCAATCCATTTACAGTATATGTCTGAACATGTTGAAGGGGTTCACAAATGAATATGATTAGTGAAATATAACACTGTCCCCCATTCATAACTTGATGTACAGAATATAAAATAAACTCACTAATTCTGTAGACCTTGAACTTTCTGGCAAAGTGACCAATTACCATTAGAAACTGGCACAATGAAGTAAAAACAGGAATGCCTGCATGTGCTTTAGTACGTTGGCATTACAAGTTATGTGTGACAGCATCAATAAAATAAGCATCAGCACAAGGCATGTGTTTTTATGCTAAGAACAATAGAACAAATCCCACACTAAAACAAGCTTAATCAGTTAAGGGAAATCTGTAAACTGGTATTTCTCCTAATCTGAACTAGGACTTGGATATCCCACCCATCCTTTCTCGCTAGCTGACACAGTGAAAACATGACATACTGTAGTGTTCCACATCCATTGAGAGCACACAAAAAACAAAAATAACAATTGCAGATTTAAAGGTGCCTCTAGGGACAGCAGTTTCTGCTCGGCTGCTAGCATGGTTTTTGCTTGTTTGTTTGAGATGTTCTCTCCGATTGAAAATATCCTGCCTCCAAGCCATTTAGAAAGTTAATTAGTACCCAACCTCTGCGATTCATCCATCCCTGCTATTTAACAACCAGCTGACCTCTATAAATACCATAATTAAATCATTTTGGTTTTGTCACTACTGTTATATTACCATAAATCAAAGAAAAGCGAGTAGCTGAAACACAGCCCATTTTCAAAGTCCATTTCATTGAAACGGTTACAAATGTCTAGTGCTTCTCAATTGGAATTGACTTCAAGGAAAACAGCCCATGTAGCAATCTGTTCTGCTTAAAAATAACATTGTTGCATGTCCACTAAATCAGAAGTGGAGATCTTCCGAAACGCACAGCACTTTTGCTCTTCTAAGAGAAACCAACCCCTTTATTAATCCTGCATTGTTACTTGACGGGCGGCTGATAGGCAATTTACTTGCAATTACATTCAAGTGGGAGACAGATCAAAGAAAAATGCACAACACTATGAGTTTCAACAGTTGCCTCCTCCAAACAACAGTTTATCATACTGATGAGATATCAACCTCTCAAACAAACGTCAATACAAGAGGCCGCAGGCTGCCGCAGAGCTGCAGGGATTTGTTTCTGCTCAAACATCATTAACACTGATGGATCGACCCAAACGCTCTTTAAAACTTTCAGCATCATTCCAGCACAGATGTCCCTAGAAGTAATGCTGCAATAATATAATTCCACTGTTACAATTATGTCATAATTATCATTAAAATTGTTCATGTTATATCAATTCCAGCTGCTACTGATAATTCGCATTATTGTAATAATATGAGTACTATAGAGCAGAATTTAACAGAGTTATATATACTGTATATAGCATCTTTGACGCTACTCGAGAAAGGGCATAAAATCTGTATAGATTTCTTTATTTCTCAAGTGTCTGATATTTCATAGCTAGCTACTACTTTTATTAATCTTGTTGCACTATTGGAAAATAAGAGGATTGCAGTACACAGTTGTAGTGAGGAAACACATTTACATGCGCAACTGGAATTCCAGACCAGAAAGTAATTAACAAGCATTTGATTTAAAAAAAGAAACATTTCCACTGAGCCAAACAATGCTGTTCATAATATCAAACTCTGAAAGAGATACTTCTCTGCTGTTGAAGTTAATAGGTGCTGTGAATCCTGTAGCCTTCCTCTAATTCAGATAGACCAGTGCCTGAGATTTATCTTACCTGAAAAAGAAAACAGGGAACAAAGGTATTAGATTTGATCCATAATTTGTGTAAATATATCTTGGTGTTACTTAGTGGACCTTGGGATCCCCAGGTATCTCTGTCAGGGGAGATGTTATGCCCTTTCTGGAGATTAAGCACCACAGTCCAGACATCTTCTCTTGTGTGAACAAGGGCATTAGCTGACTATGACTGAGATTCCCTTAGCTGTGTTATACAATGGGCAGAGCTGCTGAGTGAAGCCCAGAGAAGTTCAGTGTAAACCAGGGCTTGGCTAAAGGCAGAACACACCCTGGATAGGACGCCTGCCCATTGCATTCCATGAACACAGACCCACACGTGCACTAGGGACAGTTTAGAGACAGAGAAAATGCACATGGCCACAGTTGGAACATACAAACACCACACAGAAGGTGCCTCAGGCTGTAATCAGATCCAGGACCCAAGAGCTGTGAGGCCAGAAAGAAAACTGCCAAAAACAAATATAATCAGTACAGGGGAACTGCAGCCTCAATTTCTCAGACAGGTTATTAAATCTCAGTCACAAAATAAATTCATTGAAACTCCAGAAGCAGATTACAAATTTCAAATCAAGCACAAATCGTGAACTCTGTAAAAAGTACTGTAAGTCACCATGTTGTCGCAAACTTGCATTGGAGTTCCCGTGAACAGTGACATGGTCAGGCCCTTCCTGCTCACTAGTCTCCGTAATGAATAAGCTGAGTTAACAAATAAGTAGTGTTCGTTGGCTAAACCATGTTGACACCAAAAGCAGTATTTCTATTGGACTAAAAGTGCTGTACTCACAAGCCTGCTCGTCTACAATGTCTTAAGGCCACACCACGTCACATCATTTCTTTCTAACCCCCAAATATAAAATATAAAAATAGCATTACAGTTCTCCTCTAATTCTAAACGTGTATATTAGAATGCAAAAACATTTTTCTTGCAACATTCATAATTTTATTACCTTCATTGTACTTGTACACCACCAGTCTTCATAAAGAACACTGGATCATGTTTTCTGTTGAGCAAGTTGTATAGTAATCCAGTAGTTTACTTACTGTGGATGCTAATGTATCATGCACTTTAGTTCACCTCACTCGTCTTGTGGTGAAGGCTAAATCTAATGCAATTAATTAAAATTATATTATATAACTTTTTTTTTCCAACTATCTAGTCTCCATTTTGAGCAATTCTGAGTCATCCCTTTGAGCAAAGTAACCACTCCACAGTAAATAAATTACATGGGCAATTTCCCTAAAGTCATTCCACGGGGAATATTATGCTTTATGATTTTGTAATATACCATTATATATAAAACAATTACAGTGTATTAATGAACTCACGTTGCCTTAAAAGTGGTGTTAAATAAACAGAAGAGCACCGTTCAGGCTCTTCTCAACTTGATTTGAAACACAGAAGCAGTTTAAACCCTGCTACAGTAGGTGGATATATTTATTGTGCACAAAAGTGGAACATAACTACCACAAAACTAATACTTAACTCTACATCTGGAGTTCTTGCTTTTAAGCCTCTCTCTCTCAACTATCCATTAATCACTCTGCTTCTGACTTAGAAACACGAGCAACACCTATAGTATTCTCTCAGTCGTGTTTCAACCTAACAGTCATCTTGTCTTGTCTTCGTCATCTCCTGAAAGAAAATCTGGACTTTCTATATCTTTTCCTTAACCTGTTCCTCTTCCTCAGTGCTTTTCATCTGACTGTCTTCAAGTCTGTGCAGTCTTGGTAAAGCAATGGGCTACAGACACCTTTCTGCACGATATGGCTCAGCTGACATCAGACATCCGCCCTCATTGTGCTGTCACCTAGAGGAGTGGAATTTTGGGAACTGTAGTCCTCCCATGGCCTTCCTACGTCTGCTCAGGCACCTCTGTCCCTCAAAAAGCCACAACAGATAGATTGATAGTGGTCTTCCAAAAAAGTCTGATCTTCATAGATAAAATACCCATTTGCAAATTCAATCGTTTTTTACACAATTCCAGTGCCAGTGATGCAACAGGAGCGACAAAGACCGAGGTTAGTCATCTCTCTTGTAGAGGAGTAATGGCAAATAATAACACATTCCAAGATGACTGTTCAGAAACACAGGAATAATTAAAGGCGATGCATTGCAAACCTTCAGAGGGTCGACAGCATCGCTTCGGCATCTGTGAGGCCATAAAAGGAGGTACAGGCAGAGTCAGAGGAAGGAATGTTAAAAGAAAAAAGACATTAACGAAGAGCAGGAAAGGTAACTTTTGGAGGAGCAAGGTCTTCTATGAACAATTAAATGGCACAGCATGGCTGAGAATATGGGTCTATAATTTAAAAAAGAGTGTTTAAGGGCTGGAGCTGAGTTTCCCTTCAAACAGTAAAAATCTGAACCATCTTTCTCCCACTTTAGCAAAAACACTGCAGTCAAATACTGTACGTCTGATGATCTTGACAAGGAACACCTGTGATTGAGATAGCTTTTCCCAACTGCAGATTTAATGGACTATATAAAGGTTCAGCAAACTAGAAGATCTGAAGTATACAGTATGTTGACTTTATTATGGTCTACTGTAATCAGAATTGTATCAATTTCTGATTCAATTTCAAATGATGCATACTGTAGGTCTTTAAAATAATTCTACCATCTAGAGAATGTTTGTTTATCTGTGTATACAGTATATAAAATAATTGTATGTTCCAAACAGGACAAGAGCAAATAATTTTTGTCAGTCTAAACTATTTCCTAAAATCAGCATGTAGTTGGTATATAGAGTGCATCATTGTCACTGTCTTACGCACTATCATCATTTTTTGTGAAGCAGAAAATGATCCGGACTAAATATTTAGGACTTCAGGGACAATTTCGAGCTGCAAATTAAGGAGCGAGAAAAATAGGAGACTATCAAGGATCCTGGGCCCTTTCCTGAGTCCTAGTGCATTGTTGGGGTTATTTGCACGCTAATATATTTATTTTAAATTTGGCCTCCTTTAATTCCGATTTCACATGGCTATTTATTTTACAAGCCATCTGTGTAAAATGGTGTGAGTCTCTGAGCAGATGGGGATCCATATGGACAGAGCTTGGTCTGCTCTTTGAAGTTATTAATATTCCAACGGTACAGCGGATTTCAACTACCTGAGAAATTCTTCATTCCACGCTACACTACTCCACTCCAGCTCCGACTGCTCCTTGACACTCCCATATGACTTGGGAATTATTTAAGCATGTACTTTGAAGAGTTCAGTAATAAAAAAGACAAAGCTATTCCGTCTTGGAATATTAATTTTCTATTGAGTAAAATAGCTCTGCGTATTATTCACCAAGAGAAAAAAGTAATTATTTTTTTATACTCTTCCGTCTTTGGTTTTGAGCAAAATTCAAGATCTTGAAAATCTCCTCAGTAGAAAAAGGCAAATGAGTAGAACACAAATCAAAATAATATTAGATTATTAGACAATTATATATAGTGAGTTATTGTGGTGGTGCAGTGGTTCAACTCTTCACAATACTGGGGCCCTGGATTCAGTTCCTGGGATGCTGTCTGCATGGAGTTTGTAAGTTCTCCCTGTGTGTCCTCTCCCACAGTCCAAAGACATACTGGTAGGTTAACTGGTTTCTGGAAAACTGGCCCTTGTGTGTGTGTGTGTGTGTGTGTGTGTGTGTGTGTGTGTGTGTGTGTGTGTGTGTGCGTGCCCTGCGATGGACTGGTGCCCCGTCAAGCATGTATCCTGCCTTGCACTCACTGCATGCTTGGATAGGTTACGGCTCACCTGCAACCTTCAATTGGACGGACAGGGTATGAAATAGATGGATGAGTCAGAATTTGCACCCCAGCCAGGCCCTCCTACACATACAGTAACTCAGTATACAGGTACCAATCCAATGCAACCACACAAACAGCTTAACACAAGCACAAGCGTAACACAAGTAATACACTCACAGTACCTAACAGCGAGGCTCTTTCATTCAATCATTCAATCCACAAAGAAACTACCAGGTGTTATATGGCAATAGTTCCCATTGTAGTATATATAGACTCAGCTCATCCCACAGGTGCTCCTTGGAATTAGGAGCAAGTAATGCTGTGGCCCAGTGTGGCACTGGTCCCAAGTTTGATACAGTAGCTCTTGAGAAACACCTAAGATGTATTTATTGGCGAGCCACTGCCTGAACATAAGGTGGATGAGGCTGCCCCCCCCCCAACAATTGCTAGAGCCTTCCTAATAGCTCATAACAATTCTGGCAACTATACTAAGAGAAAAGCCATCACATCATTCTCCTCCATGCTTTACTCCTTTATTTGTCTCAGTGGCCACCTTGGCCAACACTCCCAGTGTGCACGAACATGTGTTCACCACAATACCAGGCACGAGGATCATGGATACCAACAGCAGTTCTGGCGACTTACACAAACTCCTATGAACATGCGCTGCCATCACCAGGTGAGTCACAAAACAGAGACACGAGCCACCTTTTGGTTTGTGGTTTCCATCCATGTTAATGCACAAACTGCAGGGGTTGCCCAGTTGAGTCGCTGTGCTTCCATTAAAGGGTGGCCTGATAACTGTTAGCAGATTCGTCTATGATGGCCAGTTCTATCACGGCAGCAGTTATTTCCCAGAAAACATAATTCTTCAGGTTGATCATGAATACTAAAATCCTGTTAGCAGAGCTTCCAGCACGTAGTGATGGTAGGTGGAAGGTTTTTGGAATGGCTTCATGGTGCAATGCTATGTACACTAATGTTACTGAAGGATTTTTTTGCCTCAAACCAAAAATTAGCTCAGTCCTAGTTATTATTAGTTCAATAATAAATGAGAAAGACTCGTGTGACTCAAATGTTTGGAACTGAGCAATAGAAGTTACAAGCAGATGGCTTGACTACAAGCTACTCACACAGAGAAAGCAGCGTAACAAGCACACTACCTTCTTCTTCTTTTTTTCTCAAAAAAACAAGTTAAACAGAAAAACAGAAAAACAAGCATATATCAGGTTGACACTTGTCACTTGTCAATCAAGCAAGGCTCTGAGGATTTCGAAAAACCTAACCCAAATCGTCTCAGTTTTCTATATTCAAGACTGGGTAAGTTTGGTTTTGGTACCTGTATTACTGCTTTTTTGCTTTTTTATTATTGTTATTTCCTTGGGCTGTACAATATGAGTGCTTAAAAAAAATGAAATGAGCAGATAAAAAAAAAATCTTCCGAGTGGGGTGAATTAAAGTTTTTGTTGAAATATTACCTTCTGAGCCGATTCACAATTATCTTGTAAACACTATTGTTTCTGAAACGCGTCTTGTTACAGAACCAGTGTGTCTTCAGCTTATCTATGGGTAATTAAACCTCCGAGGAGAGCATAAGGGATTTTCAATTTCACGCAAACTAACAAGACCACTGTGCCAGTTCTGCAACACTTCAAGGAAATCATTTTTATCTATTTGCCTTATTGTGCCATATTGAAATACTTTCATTTCAGTAAGACCAGTAAATTCTTGAAAATTCTAAAGCAAATAATTCAGTAGAAGCAACAGCAGTAGAGGTGGTGATGGAGGAGCCTGGAGATCTTATACTCAGACAAGATAAATTTACACTGCTGTGCATACATCTTCAAAATCTTAGACTTAATCAGGAGTTACAATTTACTGTTCCTCGCATGAATGATTCAGTTTAAATATCTCTGCCTGTGTTTTCTATTATTGTAAGGACTCAAGACAGTTATCAATACAGCTTAGTTTGGGAGAGAAGAAACAAAGCTTATCATCTTCTACCAACATCAGAATCACAAGATCCCGTGGTCAGTAGGACTTGTTGGCAGCCTGGAATTACTGGATATCCCTAGTCTCCAGTCACCCCCTTTTCTCGTGTTTGTTCTTCACTGATTATTTGTGTTAGTGGACCATCAGAGACGGCATGGATGAAGAAAAACTAACACTGCTCCATGAACCAGGGTTCATGTGATGATGCCTGTATCATATTGGGTCCAATTTTGTCTATTATACATGATTGTTATTAAAGATACTTCTATACTTCTACTGTATTTGCTTCAATACTAAACAAACCTCATCTTAGTAAACTCTCTGAATTGAATGTCAGTCTGTCTTTTCTTGAACATGCTTGATAATTCACATATTGTGACGCACTGTATTTGCAATTGCATTTTCCAAATCTTTAGAAAACAAGCTTGTGGCTGAGACAGTGTACCAAACTCCTCATCTATGTAGATCAAGGCAGAATTATTATTTTAATAGAAGCTGTCTCAGCCATTTGAGCTTCCCCCAGTCTCTTGCCAGAAGAGGAAGCTACAGTAGGGCAGCTGTGTCTGTGTTAAAGGAGGTGACTCAGGACAAGGCAAAGGTTAAATCTCACACCATTGATGACATTACTCTTGAATGTTATGTGACTGGTGAGCCGCAGTTCGTTAATTACCCATCTGCTGAAAATAATACATACTGCCATTCAGAAATGGTCATTTTGGAGAGATGTTAGTAACACCTTTCTATTCTTGTCAGAACAAAAAAGTCAAAGATCCGTCACTCTGTGTGTGTATCTTTGATCTGATCTGATGTCAAGCTGCATGCTAAGGTGACAAGGCACCATCTGGAAACCCATACAACAGAATTAGTAAGCCACAAACAGACATCTTATTAAAGGGCACCTTGTGCTTGATAAATTCTGTCGTCTTTGCCACATTATACAGTGCCACTGTACAGCTACCTTCATAGTCACTGAGAGGACAGTTTAAGTAGGAATAACACTCAAAGGAGTGTAAGATCATAGCAGTTTGAGTGAAGGTGTCTTGAAGGTGGTCAAATTAATGGTATTACCATGTAACAGATGTTAGTCCTGATGTGCTATCACTAGGGGTACTCATCGTGGACACTCCCTTCCATATTTCCATCTTCGTCTCATGGGGAAAAAAAAACTGTCCATTTATCTATTTCTACCCCTATCACCGTTAACAATATTCAACATTGCACACCACATGGTGCTAATGATATGCTGAATGACAGGCTGTGCTCTTGTGGCAGCATGACATGCTTCCAAGCTAAACTGAAGGAGCTATACAGTGGCTCTTCTTTCTCTTCCACTTGCATCTTCATTCTGCAATACTTGCCTTCGGCAGCCTCTAGGCACTGAGCTTTGCTAGTCTTGAGAAAAAACAAAGGCACTGGCCTCCTCTATGGCCTTATAGAACCCTTTATGCGAAATTGTGACATGAATGTTGCAGTGGCAGGAATTGCCTGGATAAGTACTGTGTACATTTGACATCCAAGAGCCGCAATCACAAAATGTTTTATTTAAATGTTCTTCATACTGTATGAGGCTTGCCCTCGAGTCTCTTCTGCTGGAGGGTGTTCACACGTTTATGTCCTGAAATGATAACACTTTAGCTACAGGTTTCAACGTGCATTATTTTAAAAAAGGATATTCCTTGCCTAGTACAGTACATCTGCTAAATAATTGCTCTTGTCTTGGCTCCTTGCAGCTGCGGATATGGATTGTGTTGGCTGGGGAATATTGTTCTATCGCTTTGTTCTGTGTTTCATTCCGTCTTAAAAAATAATGAAAAATGATTTTGCAAAATGAACACAAAAAGTAAAGTATAAACAATATGAAGCAGTTAATGCATTTTTGTATAAATATTATCATTTGTATCTCTCTATACATGCAAAAGACTAAAGGGACATCTCTCTGATGAGCATAATCATAGATCAGGACTATTATCTTAAAACGAAAGACTGTAACTTAAGCAGAACAGTAACGTAAACTGTAACTTTACAACAGAGAGAGCAGAACCATACAAAATGCCCCAAGCTTTCCCCCAGCAGTGCATACTTGAAGGGATACTCACTTGAATGGATAATAAAATTCTTCTTACAATGAGGACCACTGCAGATGTCACCCTACAATTAATTATAAGTTGCTGTTTTTTTAGTTTGCCTGGCTGGGACCATCATTGCAGGCATTTGTAATGGTTAACAACTGTTAAAATTGTAGCCCACTTATCCAGCTCCCGTCTTTCTGCTGATTATCTCCAAAAGGTGTGAGAGAAGACAACAAGATTATAAAGTGTGGGTGAAAATGATATAATAATTTTAACTGTTAAAATATTATTATAATCTATCATTTGACGCCACACCACGTTGCTTTAAATATTGCTTAATTAGATAATAGTACTTTCCAATGCACAATTCATCATTGAAGCTGGCCAGGAATCTGTAGGGTTCAATTTATCATTTGAGAGTCTCATAAGGTTCGCAGGCTCCAAAATCACGAATTACAGGTATATCTAATGAGTCCGATTATGAAAGAACAGCCTCTGGCTTCCCAAACACGTTGCATGAAGAAGCACATGAGCCTGGCCTGCTGACATCAATGGTTAACACTGCCTTCTTGGTGATCCAGGTGCCTACAAGGGATTGGTAGCTTGAGTCCTCTTCATGATAACTTGCTAATCTTTGCCAGTCTCCTAAAACACTTTTGACAACCCATCAAGAAAAGGAGGAAAAAAAGGACTTGTTTGAATCCATTTCACAAATTGTAGCAATTGTAACCTGCAGATACTCAGCTGGAGCAGATAAAACCTGAGTCCACTGAGCCTCCCTTTCTGCAGGATCAAGCACCACCCAGACACATTTAATTAGCTTTGCATGCTGAGAATATACTAATACCAGCAGTCTGCCTTTGTGGGCAACAGTGGGCTGCAGGTAGAAAGCAGAATTTAAACTGGAGAACCTAATGTAACCTGGGTGGCACAAAAATAAATATGCAGAATGCACCAAATAACAGCAGGAGCAGGAGAAATAATAATAATAATAATAATAATAATAATAATAATAATAATTTAAAAATACACAAGCAAGAATTTTCACTGCAGGTGTCAGGTTTCAATAATGTGCATTGACACCCTTTCTCTCATCATCTGACGTGTTATTGCTTGCAGTAGCAGAAATGGAGAACTGTTTTACCCCGATTCTAATCACTGAGTCACATAGTCACATGGTAGGTCTTCATTTTCTCAGGTCTTCCATGGATTCTCTGCTGCTTTGCTTATTGCCTTCTTTCACTGCAGCCCGTTTATCAAGGCTGTAGTATGGCAGGCCTGCACGCAGCGGGTTATATACAGTTAATAGGCACAGAATTTAATTTATAAAAACAGGATGCAATTTCAGAGAGGTAACATAAGGACCACAAGGTAAAGAATGGATGCTTCTCCCTATTAATCGGTGTGCAGCGGCTTTTTATGCTATAAAACAAAACTGCTTTTGTTCCCGTTCACCTTGCAACAACCTGCAACGATTTCGGTTACTTGTGCCTTAGCGTAGAAAAAGAATGGAACCACTCCAAACCTGGGTGCATCTCAACTGAACGACTGAACAACATATGAAAGGGCTCATACTCCTCAACAGTCATTCGTTTGACAGATCAAAAATGGGAATGATAGTGGTAGCAAAAGTATAGCATGTCACAGAACTGGCTGAATCCATACACTACTTTAGAAAAATATCACTCTTTTAAAACGATGCTCATGCTCATTAGTATTCTGTTGTGTTCACATTCATGAATGTGCCCTTGACAGAACAAAAAATTCCATTTGCAAAGAATTGTGTTACAGTAAATGCATATTCAAGCCCTGCAAATGGTAAGCGTAATTAAGTTCAATAACAGATGGATTTCAGAGAAACTGCCATAGTTTCCAAACAATACGCATTAGAGTCACCCCTAATTAGCCAGTCTTTTGTGTTTCAGTTGTATGTTTTGAACTCAGAATTATGTGCCTTCAGGTTTATTTCTGTGTTGCAGTACTGCTCTCCTGCTCTGCAGGCTGTAATTCAATGTTTAATCTATAGTATAATCCTAAAGTTTCCCTGGGAAACAACAAAATAACTATCATTTAAAATATAGTACACTTTAAAATGAAATGTTTGAAAACTAGCAGAGCAGAAAGTACTAGATAGCGTGACTTTTGACAGGATGTGCTGTTACCTGCCTTTATCAGTAGTAAACATATTAGGACACTGTAAAAGACAGTGATCCCAATGACTAAAGACTATAGCAGGCAAGAACAGAAATCTCACTATATGCCAAAAATACGTGGGAACATTTGTCCCTAAAAACATTAAACTTGTCACTTACAAGGCCTGAAAGTTTTAGGGTCAAAAACCTGCATACAAAATTCAGAAAACTAATTTGAAACTTGAAATACTTCACTGAATAAACTGTGGAGCCATTTTTTTTTACATTTTAAAGGTCAGAAAATGCTGGACAGGAATGTGGAAGCGCAAACCCTAGAAACTCCATCAAAGACCCGAAGAATTTGACTCAAACCCATACTGTACTGTATGTAGTGTATACGAGAACCACACAAATTGTTGTTTTGAGATTTCTAAATCCAGCAGCCTGTGAGTATTTCCACATATACATGATTTAGCCTGGGTTGTAATGTTTATTCATGTAACTCAGTAATGCAGAAAATCAGTGCTTGCTTTAGCTCAAGAACAAATGGTTTTGTGTCCTCTGCCCCATGGATCTCCTCAAATTACTTTATTATAATTGCACTGCTGCAATGACGTTTGCTTAGCCAGCGACATTGTTTGCTTGGACTTCATGCTAGGAAACACATTAAGAACAAAAACATAAAGATGTATTTTGAAGAAAAGGTTTAAAAGGACTTCCTGGTTGCACACATTTTCTTTTTCAATAACTCTACAGTGATGTTAATTCTTTGTAATTTGAGGGACTGCTATAAAATGCAATTACTGTACATGACATGGCTCCAAAAAAGCACATTTTGCTTAGTTCTTTTTCTTAAAGGCTTACAATAATAATAATTGCCTACACTTATTACAGCTCTTTTCTAGAAATTCCACTCAAAGCGCTTTACAGGTAATGGGGACTCCCCTCCACCATCACCAATGTACAGCCTCACCTGGATGATGTGATGGCAGCCATAATGCGCTCCCCACACACCAGCTCTCAGTGGGGAGGAGAACAGAGTAATGAAGCCAATTCATAGATTGGGATTATTAGGAGGCCATGAGTGGTAAAGGCCAATGGGAAATTTGGCCAGGACGCCAGGGTTACACCCTACTCTTTTACTCTTACCCCTTTTTTATTACTTATTATTACCTGTTCCTGTTCACGATGAAGGTTAAAAATGTCTACTGTCTTTTAAAAGGCTTCTCTTTAGGAAGACATAAAGCAAGCATACAAAGCATTTTTTTTTGCAGGGGCAAGAAACATCTACAGTCTCCACAAAAAAAACAAAACAGAAAAAGGACCTTAATCTGTGACAGACCTCACCTTTCTCTAGGGATGTACCAAAGATCTGTCAGCACAAAACTCTCTCACAACCATTGTTAAAGCTCCGAGAGTAGAAGTCAGGAAATGTTTTTGCAAACTTTTTCAAAGTTTACAACAAAAGGATATTCCACCCCCCTCACCCCCTTAACCACTGCCAGCACTGTGTATACCCTCATTATTCTGCTCACATTCGCATCGCCAATAATCTAACAAATTGACACCCGGTGAGTCTATTTACAATCCCTCCATCTATCTCCCTGACACATCTTCTCCTCCTCAACTTGAACCAATGGGTAGAGAGTAAACCTGCTGCAGACATGAGCAGGCTGGGGTGGGGATAACAGGTTGCCGCAACTCTCTCAACTCCAGAGACTCCAGTACAACTTCATTCAGTCATTCAGCTTCTGTGTTGCAATCTGGGATATTTTCAGCAGGCTGAGGTTTCTGTCCATCTTGGTTCTCTGGACAAGCTACTCCTTGCTCCACGCTTCTCTGAAAATGTCAGCATGCCTTCGATTATTCAATTTCTTCTTTTGGCGAGAGAGTCTCTGCTTTCCCTTCTACTCCCCCTAGCTAGTTTCCAGCAGGTGTGATGTTTTTCAGCTTTCTCCTTTCAGCCAAGAGCTGGCTGAGCAGAGACCCAAGACTTCCCACGTGTGAGCCCTCTGCTTTCACTTCCACCTCGGCACTCATCTCCCTGGACTCAAAGGGCTCAAAGAGTGTGGGCAGCTCCTGCTGGGCTTTTTCCAGCTCTGCCTGGAGGCTGCGGCTGATAGTTGTTTTTCCTCTCCTTTACAATTGAGAAGGGAGACACACTAAAAGAAAGCTTGATCTTCCCTCAGAGGAAATCTATACAGTAGATTCTCAGTTTTCGTGGGTAACATGCTAGCACTCATCAATTTTCCAGTAAAAACCAGTGGCAGGATCAACCGCTTTACACATGCGTTAACAAAATTGTTCCAAAGAAGAACAAAAAAAGCCTCATGACCTCTCATCACTACACGACGAGAACATCTTGTACTTCACACTGATATATTATGTGCACATTTTTTGGAACCAGAAATGTCAAAATGAATATTTTTTAGCACGATAAATAAATTAAAACCTTTTAAAGATTTATCTGAATGAGCCAGAAGTAATGAAGCTGGATAACAGACTGACAATAGTCTTATCTAAAACTATAAACTACATATTTTTCTTTTCAACATGGTACACTCATATTCTGTTTTTTATTTACCATAATTAATCACCGTTATGCCGATTGGTATCAAGTGTCACAGATTTACTTTGCTGCACTTTCAGATCAATTTTTTTAACAACAAGGTTATTATAGCAGTGCTTCACTGCCATCCTCTCAACAATTACTGTATTACTAGTTTGCAAAAACCAGCTGGCACCATGACTAATTTAATTGCACTCCACAGTTTTAAATGCAATGTACTTTGATTAGAAGCTATTAAAAAGTTAATTTATATTTCAATAATATAAAATTAATTGTAATTAAAAACAAGATAAGACTTTATAGAGCAGCCTGACATAATGAATTGCCACAATAAAATGAACTTAAGATTAAAGATTTTTAATGCTATTTTTCCAGATATTTCCATTACTGTTCAATACAAGGTAGCCAGATTTCTTATATCTATAATTAAAATGGAGCTAAACTCTCATTCTAATTAAATGTTATCTATTATATTTTAATGGAAACTTAGGAACTGTTTGCTTAAAGATTTACCTTTTTTTGTGTGTACGGCCCTTGGAGACATATCCAAAAAACATGTCCTGTTCAAGGTGATATATTTTCATGGCTAACAAACAAGCAGTTAACTTCAAACCGAAAGCATTCTTGGCACAATATCATTTCAACGCTGTCAAATTAATTTAATTTCCCTTCAGAATAACACTTAAGCAGAAATGCACACTATGGTGGGATGACACTGAGGTATATAAATAGCAATTAAAGGGAAGCAAACAAAACAGCTACCATCCTCAGAACTGTTTTGTGTAATAGACTTGAGACAACATTGGCTCAAAAACAGCATCGCACACTTTCATTCCTCGTGAGAATAAAAATACAGTGCAACTAATGTATTCTGATGGAATTGTATCCGAGGCCTTTTTTTGATTCCATGTGAAATCTTTATTGACGACTTTTCTCAGTTTTTGTCTCTTTCCCAGTAGTGGGTAGAGGGAAATAGCACCATCGCTCAAACTCCCTCTGTTTTGTGCCCAGCTGTGCCTGTCAATTAGAGAGAGTACAGATCTCTCCTAAGAGCACCTGGAAGTGTGGGACTTTCGTTTTGTGAAACTGTTCCCCCCAGTGAAATATGTCAGGGATGCATGTTTAAGGGCAGCTGCAAAGTTAACATCTTTCGTGACATCATGAACAGACACTGCTTTAAAAATTAAATTCGTAAAGCAGACAACACAATCTCCCTTGGAAGCCATGTTTTATAAATATTTAATATCCAATTAAAGGAAAAAAAGGAGGATTATGATCCCTGTCACCATTTTTACACTCAGCTTACCCTCACGGGTGAAAGCATCGGCGTTTTCACAATAAAAGCCCTGTAAGTAATAATCAATACATTTTTTAGGAATTTAATGTTTGAACAATGCTTCCCCTTTGCATGCAGATAACATACACAGTATGTGACCTTCAATCTGGCTTGGCAATGATGAATTTTTCAATAACCTTTTCAATTATTCATAATGTTTTATTCCGCAACATTTCCATCACAGTTTTATACATGAAGAATATGCTTGGGAGGCAGTTTATGAACTTCTTGTATTATTCATTAGAATGAGGAAGATGTCCCCATCCAGAGAACGTGATGTTATACATTAGAAGGGTATAATTACATTATTGAAGGCATTAATATGCACTGGGTTCTCTTAAGGACACTTCCAGACAACTCGAGCAAACAAACAAAGCACATGCACTCTAAGATCAACAAAAAATGTACTGAACATTCAATAACATATGTCCAAAAATACGTTTGCTAGCCATATTTGCATATTTTGTCAGTTAGAAAAGAAGAGAAAAACATTAACATCTTGATTATACGCTGAAAAAATCATCCATAAATTTAAGAAAATAAAATTGGTACAGTAGTAATAGCCAAAAAACCTGAAATGAGTTCATTTTGTTAATTTTTCCCTTTATGTGACAAAATTCATTACTTATTTTAACACTCAGATTTTTATCAGTTCTGTTCCCTGAAAGATGACAAAGGTTTTCAGATGAGGTTTATTTCAAAAACTTCCAAAAGACTAAAAAAAAAAAAAAATTCTCTTGGCTTTGGTTGACCTCACCTTTATTCTTATCCTCACTTGTTTCAGAATTGAAATAAAAGTGATTTTTAGGGATTCCACCTTGTGCACTTTGTATTTATTGTGCTTCCACAACCAGGGAACTATCGATCATGAAAATTCTACCTGGGTCCCAAAATGCTGTTATCAAGAAAACTGTTTTCAGTGTTATTTCACCTCCTCACAGGTCACACTGAAAGGCAGCTTTTCTACGTCAAATTTCATACTCCTTTACTTTCAGTATTAAGAGGTCTACAACAGAGAAATGAAACATCTATTGCACGTTTGAAAGGTTTTAAACACACCTCAATTCCAATAAACCATTATTTCTTTTAAAAAAAACTTTTAAAAAATTTAAGTGGCTAATTTCCGTGATCTATTCCTTCAAGAAAAGCGTTTTTTTCCTTCACACTCCTTTTAGAAAGGAAAATGAAAAGACAAAAAGAAGAAATATAGAAATCAGTTGACATGAGCTGTGTGGTACAGTCCTGATGAACACAACAACGCCAAGTGAGGGTGAGCAGCTCTGTATGGTCAAGGTAAAGTGCTGCGACATTGCGAACGTTTACCATGTGCCTTTACTCCTCTAAGGCTGGTAAATCTGACACAAAGAGAAGACATTTTAAGCTTTCCTGCTCTTCTACTATGAGTAAAAAAAAGCCTTTTCTTATTGGAGGTCATGTAAAAGGGCTTCATTCCTTTTAGGGCAAAAATAATTAGTTCTTATCACAGAGGGATTTTGATAAAAATGTCTGGATGCAGGCGTTTCTATTAATGTTTGGCAGCAAATGTAAAAGTACAGTGTTCATCAGCAAAGCTCTTACAAATTTAAGGGGCTGAGTGATGTGTGCTGATAAACTGCTCGGTTTATGTGCCCATTTCTAGTTCAAGAGGAGAGAGTGTCCTTAAGCTCTCCCAGAAGAGAAAATGTGCCAGAAGAGCCAACTGCCCAGATAGCCCTAATTAATGTAATTATATTATACAAACCGAGTTACACGTGTGTCCATTAATAGAGAGGCGTATTTGGCTAAAACAATTTGAGTGAAGTACCTTACTTAAGGATACTGGACCCAGATCTCTCCAGTTGCTAGTCCAGAGCCCCTGCGACTACCCTACACTGCTACTCTGCTGCTCCCTCCTGCATCTCAGCTGCAAGAGGAGTTGTCTCGATTTGTCTGGATGACATCATGCCGATTTCCATTTATTCACACACACACAAAACTGTCACCAGCGATCTTAGGGCAGCCCCCAGTCATTCTTGACTGACAGATTGTCTTTCACTCTCTAGTAATGAAAAGTTAAGTTGATGGCTTTAGCAGAAGCAGTGAGGAACACATCACACTGGCTCAATCATATTAAACCACTGTGTTCATAGCTATACACCATATAAAGGGTATGCCATTCTGTGCTCTTCCAGTGTGTCAATACCAGTGTCTCCAGAGTGCAATTTGATTTTCACCACAAGGTGCAGTCAGAAATTAGGCAGGAGAGGGCTGATGCTGCATTCAGGTTTCCAACACCACATCATTTTAAAGATGTAAAAACAGTGGTTGAGACAAAATTGAATCCTTTTGTTTTAATCTTGAGTAGAAGTAGGCTGCCTGAATGTGAGCTTTGTCAATGTATCCATAAAAGATGCAGAGTATACAAAGATTATGTTCTAAGTTTAACATTCTAGGCTATGAACGGCTATAATCATTAAGACATACAAAAGGCTGGAAACAAGAGAAGATCATTTAACCCATTGTGCTCACTGGCAGTTTAGAAGTCAAGTGAATCTGAAATATCATCTAGCCACACACTGAAGAAGGCCAGATTTTCATCTTCAAACAGCTGGCTGTGATCCCTGTTCCAGACACCCACAACTCTTTGTATAAAGAAGTGTTTTACATTCTCAATTTTATCTAAATTCCCTTTTAATTTCCATGTATGACCTGTATTGCAATCATGAATCAAATCACATCTCAGTCTTTGAGGCTGAATATATTAATATTTTATCTTATAATAGAATTATAACTCAGGTCTCAGTAACTGTGCATTAAAGAGTATGAATTGCAGATTCATATTCAATGCAAACAGCCTGCATGGTACCAAATTCCAGGTTTTCTGAATATCAGATATCTTCTCAGATATCTGAATATCAAATAATAGTCCTTGATTTTCATTAAGAAAACTATTTTTTTTACAAAAACATGCTGAATCAATTAGAGATGCTTCATATTTTCCCCAGTGGGATTTCTATAAGGAATTATGAAATGCAGTACGTAGACTGTAATGTATGAAATGAATTTAAATTAGTTCTATCAGTAACACATCTCTAACTTTCTGCAGCATGGCACAATATGCAAATGTATAGCAATTCATCAGGAATAACATCACCCAATAGGAAAATGCATTTAGGAATGCTTATTGAGCAGTTAAAAAAGAAACTTTGGCTTAACTGGCTTGGCTGAGAGCCAAACACCTAGCCAGAGGATGAAAAAGTAAGGAACCCCAAAGCAGAGAGAGAAGTTAACCAAGGGATAAGGGCAAAAGTAGAGGAAGCAGAAAGACAAATACGGGCAACAAGAGAGGGTTACTATGGTGTTTACAGTGCTTTAGGAAACGACAACATGGAAAAGTTCGAGTGGAGAAGCAGAGCTTAAGGGGATCCGATTGCCATTATCCCTGCCAAACTTTCATTAAGAATTCTTAGTTTATTTAAAAGCTTATTTAACCAAATCGTATGAGCAAAAAAAAAAGCTCTAGAGTATAAAGCTGCCTTCTTTTATGGCACATTACTTCATATGATCTCACATTTATCACGGCGGACACTTACGGTGGGCACATGGTATCCCAGATCACTTGTACATGATGGTTACAGGCATGAAGGGCCAGGAGGGATGTCTCAGTAGCTGACTACCTTCATGTATTGACACCTCATTGGCTTCAATCCTCATATGCACTTCACCGCCACAATGCCACAAAAAAATGATGAACGTTTTCACAGATATTTTGCATACGTAATAATTCCATAGGCTACACAAGCTTGCCTTGTCAAACCACTGACAGCTGGGTGGCCAGGTATCTAGTGGTAATCCGTTAAAAACGTACAGAACCAAATCTTCGTGTTGCCACCCAGGATGTATTGGGTTATTCTGAATCTATGATTTGATGCCTCTACAGACTGGGCATGCAATTAGGCTATAAAAGAGGCAGAATGAAGCCATTTCTGTACAAAACATATTCTAAATAAGATACTGATATCCTATGATGTTGAAGTCATCACTCACCACTTTTGGAAGGCAGTTAAGTCTCTATTGTGTTATTTATATAATTTATGCATACTCATGCCATACAATATTTTTCTACATACACAGACTCAGACACAATGGGGAATTTGCTAAGCTTTTTACACGAGGATCATTAGCATATTTAATAAGGCAGTTTTAATAATAAGTGTTACAGAAGCAGAAATAAACAACTTGAGAAGACATAAGAGTCTTTGAATTAAACAGCATGCTCTTTTGCCAAACATCAATTCATCTTTTATTCTATTCCAAAATTATGTATATTTAATGCTGATATTGCTTTGTACCAGATGCCTTTTTGAATTTCTCCTATTTCATCATTTATCAGTAGAATGTGACTTATCATTCAAGGATATACTGTAGAAAGCTCTTACTGACAAACCAGTCCAAACCATTCACGAATTCCTACAGTATACTGCATATGTATGACCTATTGTATAATTTCTGACCTCTAATGTACGCCTTAGTCACATATTGCATAGTTGGTTATTAAAGATTATGCAGACAGCACAAATCAAACTAAATTCTCTTACTTTTATCTGAAAGTATGCATTTGTACTGTATAAATGCTTAAACAGACATAGAACTACAGCATGTCACAACATTCTGCATGTCTGTATACTGTATGTATTGTAAAACATTTCCCAGGTGTCCACAAGGACAGGACTTTACTCAGTCACACACTGGGGGTGTGCAGCTCTGTAGCTGCAGGTGAGCTTATTGTGCACACCTGGTATGGCTTGGGGCTCATGCAGTTCTTCACTACACAAGGACTGGGTTGAACCTAGAGTACAGAGAGGGTTTTGGAGAGATGAGAGACTATGTTTCTAATGTCTATCTTATTAGAGAGGCTATATTGGATAACATAAAGAGGATTTGGTTGGGTTTCTTGTGTAAAAGAAATGCAATTTGTTTTGGGGTGCTGCACAAAGACTTTACAATCAAGACTGTAACTGTTTTATCAAACGGTTGTGTGCCCTGTCTTTGGCATCAGACTCATATCTGAAGCAATTTCGCTGACACTATACATAATAAGAAAATCATAAAGGACAGGTTTACCTAGTTTAGTACAGAGCTCCTTTCCAGATTGTGCCACATGTGTTTTAATGAAAAGGGATTTCATTTTTACCACTGTTTACAGAAGCATTGCACTGGTGAAATAATAATGGTGCGTGATGAATAGATTTGCTTAACCATCATTACAAAATTAACCTGCATCAGGCCCAAAATGAAAAACATAACACTAATAGAATGAGTGTCATAACAGGAAACCATTACTGAACATGAAAGATGGTCAGCAAGCCAAGAATGACACAGTGGCACAACTCTGAGAAGAATAAGAAAGAAATATAGGAAAATAGCAAAAGCAATACTGTATTCACAGTATATATACAGTACAGCATATGATACATACAGTGAATATACTGCAAATATTAAACAAGATGAGGCTAAACCCAATGGTCAAAATATTAGAAAGCAAAACTGTAAGCAAAATTAGAAGTGTAGTTCTAAGGTTCTTAATATCATCTTCCTAGATTCTAATATGATGAACTGGGAACAAGATAGGATTTCAGCTCTAGCTTTAAAACATATTGGTAAAAAGTTGAGTGATTTCATGCATTCGGTCTAACAGCTTAATTGCATTCGTTAAGTAGAAGTCCCCCTCCACAATAATCACCATACGCTGCCAAACTCCCCATCAGATAATGCACAAATAAGCAAAGGCTCCGTTTCAAATATTTCATTAGTTTCTTCCAGATAAAGCGACGATTACCACGAGCTCTCTCACAATGATGAAATTAATGCAAAATCCATGAGATAAAATAAGTTGCCAGGTTTATTCTGACAGGTAAGGGAGAAAGAAGAAGCATTTTATATCCATTCTCTGAAAAGAACACTGCTGTATAACTTGCTGTAGTTTTTCAATGAGTGACAAAATGTAGGCATTTGTGACTTATGACTGTGACCCATCACAAAACCTCTTTGCACTCAAGAATGATAGGAGAAACTCTGACAGGAATAATTCTGTTTGCAAACAAAAATCCTATGCAAAGACAAAATAGGAGAAAAAATTAAGTGTTGTTCATTTCTAAAGATGAGGCTTTAACATCTTCTAGGATCTGTAAGGTTAGGCAACATAAAAAGAGGAGAAATGAAAGAAAATCTGAATAGGCCATTTAATTTCAGTGTCCTTTAAAGAATCTTATTTTAAAGCTAGGTCTAATTTAAGGTTAAGAAAATCTTTATATATACTGTAATTAAATGTAAGGTTAAAGTCTTCAAAATACTTTGAATTCCACACTCCAGTAAAAAGGATAACTTGAAAAAGCAATTCTTTTTCAAAAGCTTCAAACTAAAAAGGTCCTGTAGATCTGTACAGGAGGCAATGATTTAAGAACAGAAAAGAAACTCTGCCCCACTTGAAAGACATGATCACGGCTGTGTGATGACAGTGTGCTACTTACAGCTTTTCACTTCCCTTTGTTGTATTTTTTAAAGGCATTTTAATTATTCTGAAGTGCATCTCAGCCACGTTGCTATTCACTGCAATAATTTGAAAATAATGCCCACAGCATATTTTCAATTCATATCAAAGAGTAAAAAAACTAATCCCACTGCGTTCAGAGAGCAGAAAGACCCCCTTTCTTTTTATACCAAGTTTAGTGGTCATCTTTGAATACGTAAAATGCAAACCTTGAGATGTACTGTAAGTAGATGAGGAGAGGAGCAATGTGAATTATGCATCTGTCTGCAACATGAATGCATGGTTGCAGTCAGCTTTCAATCATCATCACCGGACATTGGCAGTGTGCATGCATCATCCTTTTTCACTATCTGGGGGTCTGCATTGCGGTTGAGCTGTTCAAGGCCAGATGAATAAGGAAGGAGCCCACTCCTGCCCCTCATGGTAAATGGGCAATTTAGAAATGCCATCCAACCGTGCAGCATGCCTCGGAGAGGTGGGAGTCAACTGGAATACCTAGGGGAGTGAAAACTTAGATATTGGGAGAGTGTGTACTGTGAACCCCACAGAAAAGAGAGTCAGCTGTTGAAGGCAGGTAACCTGAAAGATGAAGCAGTCATGCTAACTGCCTCACAGTCACATCGACCATCGACTTGTCCATAAAAAGTGAATAAAACACTTTTGCTATAATACCAAAGTTAACAACATTGGCCAAAGCGATTTATGATTTTTGGCCAAGAGAGCAAGAGACCCACCTTCTGCTGGGCGATTCCCAATTCACACACGTCAATGCCTGACTGCTTTTGGAAATGCCTGTATCCAATTACAGCTGTCATGGCTGAAATGCAAGGATCCCTTGGGCGTTTACTTTCCACAGGACTGATGTATTGTAGATCATTATTGAAGGCGGATTTCTGAGTTGGAGTGTAGGTTAACATACTGTAGATATGAGGCAGCAGTGGGGAGGATGTGGACTCATCGGAAAGAAATGGGTCTAAAATCATGGCTGAGGCACTGCGGTTTTCAACACGCACAAGGTACAGTAGCTCAATATACTGTCCACCAAAGGGTACAACGATAATGTGCAAGTTAATAATAACATCTAAACTTATGAGCTAATGTCTATCCAGCACTTACAAAGTAATTAAGACAACACTTCAGCTTGTATGTGGACCAAATCCGCATTGCAAAGCAAGCTTGCATGAATTTCTCACATTTAATATCTTTACCAGCATACTGCTCCAAAAATGTCCAACATAAGGTAATGAAATCAAGTGGGCTGTTAAAAATAGCGAGATTAGTAAATCAATATACTGTACAATACAGTAATTATCTGATTCTGACATCAGCTTTCTAAGCAAGCATAATAAACATAGATAAAGACGAATAAAGATGATTAATTTCAGCATTTAAAGTCAGGGATTATCAATCTCTACAGAGCAAGTGTGTTATTTTATTTTTTGGGACTGCCTGATAAAAGAGTAATAACCAGACCAAACATTAGGCCTGATAATCAAGTATACAACACAAACTACTGTATATATGGATATGTACAATCAGTGGGTTTTGGCATACCACTTACTGTACTTCCAACAGCCGCTATTATCTAAATTCATCACAAAACACCTTAACAGGCCAATGGGATAAAACCCCTATCCTGATAATAATGGACCCTACCAGGGCTAAATCCTCCAATCTGAAACAAAGATACTTTAACAATACAGCACTAAAATAAGAGAGAAGTTGTTGGCCTAAGGATTGCGCAATATAGGAAGTTCCTAAACTAAACAAGATTCTCTTAGAATAATACGCAGAGCCCCATACTTTTTTATAGTGTTCAGATTAATTGGAAAGAAACTTGTTCCAAGTTCGTTTAGAAAAAGGATCTCTCTCATGGCATTACTTAGGAGATGATGATTAATTCAGTCTGTTCTCTCTTCCCCTCTTCTTCTCTTTTGTATTTATGATGTGGTCTAGTGCTATGATGACTGGCTTAATGACCTCACTTGGAACAGCCCGATCTGAATATTTATTTAATATGGCAGTCTTAATAATTTACAGTGAAGATTATTAACTCAAGTAAATTATTAGGAACATCTTCTGATTATCTGCATGTTCTTCCTCTTTGCTTTCCTCATGAACCAAGGACATGTACTGCAGGTAGAATACTGCCTAATAATATCCATTGGTCGAAACCTTGTGAGGAAGGAAATTAATATGTAAAGTGCAAGTATTGCTAACCTTGCTGAAACTCATCTGTCTCCTCCACTCCCTCCCCCAAAACAATAATAACTAAAGATGAGTATAAGTAGCTTTAAATACATCATGAAAACAAAAAGGAAGAGAAATGGCAGATTTGGACATTTTGTAGCAAACCAGCAGGAGCAGAATAACATACTACACTACAAATACCTAGGTTAGTACAAGGTGAGAAAACTGATTTTCTGCTTACTAAAGCCAAACATGGAACTTGATTCTTTATCTCGTCTGCTGTTGTTATCCTGTATAACATAACATACAGGACTGTATATGCTGTATCTTCAAGTACACATTATTCACAACCTCTTCTAGATTACATTAGATTTGCTCTGTAGAGAAAAAAATCGATTGAGACATTTCTCGGTCTGCAAATGCATTCGAATTTGTATGAAGCATTTTTCCCTCATTATGTGTGGAACTATACTATTTAGAAGCTGTAACACTGTTTATTAAATTAATAGAAAGCATATTGACCTGGGAGTTGAACGTGCGTGTGTCTGTAGTTGCAAAAGTTATTAATATTAATGATACCAGTTGCAGCTAAAACAACTTCAAACTAGGAATAAGCAGGGGCTAAAACTTTGCCAGTGTGAGGATAAATGTATAGGCTCACAAGTACTTTAGAATTGTGAAAACGTTACCTCCAGACCTTTTGCAAATGTACTCCTATAATTTTCAAAAGCACCTTTTGCAACACACCGGGAAGCAAGAGGATTTTGAGAATTAAAAAAAAAAGGTTTATGGGTGATGATTTTTCCTCTCTCTCAAAACAGACTTGCTAACATATGACATTTTGTGCTCTTCAGACGGTTGTAATTGTTAACGAGCCTGGACAACATCACTTACAAGTCTTTTAAAACACACTGCGGTTTGGGTGACAGTAGAGATCCAAGAGTCTGCAGTATTTAATCACTAGTGACATGTTTCACCTAAACCACTTGAAAGGGACTACATTTGCCATGATTAAAAAGAAACGAGACACCCCATCAGAAAGTCGGTGTCTGGGCATGCTTTGTACTTTGAATACAACTATAGCTGTCAGGACTGATAAAAACTATAAGGGATGTCAGAAGCTGAAAAAATGGCTGACATACAGGTACCTAACCTAGAAAGCATCCACAGGAGGTGCTCTCTCGGCCAGTTTGATAGCGCACCTACTAGAATGCCTCAACTTCTCAAACAGGGGTACAGTAAGACGATCTGAGGTGCGGGAAGCAGTAGTAAAATCTCATCAAAATGCAGGAAGCTTTGGAGTACACCTCGCTGTACAGAGTCTAAAACAAAGTTTTACAGCTTTCATAAAGCAATCTAGGAAGGAATAAGAGATGTAAAAGGGTATGGGATAGATGTGGAATCAGTAGTGAAGGAATGGAATTTAACATCAGTGTCTGAAGTCCGGAAGAGATTCTTCCCAAAAGGAGTATAGGAAGCAGAGGCTAAATGGTTTACTACATCAATTAAAAATAAAGGCTTTATAAAGGAGTACAATGAATTTCATGAACAGGAAAAAAACGGATATTAGAGAGGGGCCGAGAGAGATACGAGAGAATATTGCAATGGTGGTTAAAAAACTGTAAATAGTGAATTGTTTTTTTCCCCACAATCATACAGTCCAACAGCAAAATAACAGAAAAACACGAAGAGTCTAAGAGGTAATGATAAGAAAATTGAAAGATAAAAGGCAAATGGGTAGTGTATTAAATGAACATTTCAACCAGGTGTTTATCAAGGAAAAACCTGGCAACAAGCCTGAAGCTGAGGAAACAGACCTCTACATTAAATAGCATTAGCATACAAAAAGGCAGAGGTGTTGCAGATACTAAAAGCACTTAAGATAAACAAATCATTAGGGCCTGATGGTATTCTACCAATTGAACTAGAGGAAATGGGGAAATTTATTTATAGACCATTAACAACAATCACTGAAGACAGGGATGATACCCAATGCCTGGAACATTTAAAATAAAATCTAATTAACCACCCATCCACATAAGGGTGAAAATAGCCAAACACTAGTTTTAGACATATTTGTATTACTTTTATTGTAAGTAATTGTGGAGATATCAATTAGAATAAAACTAGAGCATCATCTAAAATGGGTCTTGCTAACTAACTAGTTTTTTAACAAATAACAGCTGTAAATGATACAAACACAGCTTTCTACATGTACTGGATAGACAAAAAGCTCCTAAATCTGACATTATTACAAATTTAATATTTATTTAAAATTTATAGCAGATCATAGTGTTTGTATACTATACAGGACATCATTCATAATTAAACTTTTAAACTAAAACCTTTGACAGTACAAGAGTAACATGTTTCTACATTTAGAAGGATATTTTTTAGACTGGTATTGGTTTCACCTAAAATGATTAGGAGTCTGCTAAAATTTGCAATGGTATTTTTTTCTGTTAAGAGGTGGAGATTGTTGATATCTGAACTGTGTATGAGGCATACAATAGCGAAGACCTTGCCGAGATACTTAATTACCTTTCCCCCTAGTTCAATTCTTGTTTTTCAGGAGAAAAAGTATTGTCAGGCTTGTGACCTAATGGAGAATACTGAAATGTCACCAGTGATAAGGTTTGTACATGCATGGTTCTCTGTTCTCAAGCCACCTATCTCATGTAACTGTTGAAGCGTCAAAAATGTTAAAATATGAAACATGTACGTCAGCATTTTCCTGTGTATTTGCTAGACCTACTGTGATATGTGCAAACACAGTACTACAACAATGGCTACAAAAGTTGAAGGGTAATTGTATTTAGAATGCTCAAAAGGGTCTCTCAGTCATATTCAGTCACTTAGTGTGAGTGCTTCAGCAGAGCAATTTAAAATGGCCAGCTCTAATTCAATACATTTCCAGCAGCGGACCCGACTGTGACCTCATTTACAAAAGGGGTCCTGGAGAATGAAGAACACCAGGCTGAGCAAACAGAAAACACAAGATGGCCACTGAAGCATGATCAATTCTACAGTACTCCACTATGCTGACATTAATGCCTTACAGCCGCAGAGTGCACAGAGCCGGCTTTGAAATTAGTGAGGCTAGCATTCAGAACACTGACTGATTAAAAGTATTATGCTAAAGACCAGGTGTGAGCAAGCTGAATGTCTGAGCCCTCCTGAAACCACCAGTAACATCAGGATCGGGTTGAACATATCGCCAATCCTCAATTCAAGCTGTAAGGAGTTTAACACTTATGTATTCGAAGAATTACAGTCCAGTCTTATCTGATATCATGCATGTAAAGAGCAGAACAATTTTTTTCCCCCACAATCAAGATTATTAACCTTTGCAAAATATTCACCACTTCAATTAGATGTCCATGACACAACCACACCCGCACTATAGAAGTGGTGCCACTTTCACCATGTGCACGATAAATGTCCCACCTGCCTTTGTTTAATGGTAGGCAACCAAACGAGAAGCTTTTTACGCATAAACTGAATAGAGGCAATCAATGGGATTAACAGTAAGTGGATCTCAGCACTGTTGGGCAATTCAAATGGATTGCTTATGCAAACACACAGAAGAAAGCTGTAGGATTCAAAGTGGATTTGCAGTGGAAGACAAGGTCTGCCACCTGTCGAACAGAAGCCACTTACAGTAACTGCTGCATGAATCAATTTGTAATGCTCCCATTTTAATTGGATTGTGATGATTGCAATAGAGTTCAATTCAGTCGCCCATCCGTACAACACCAGGCCTAATTGCATTTCACCCGAGATGAACTGACTGCAAGTGTGCATCACCAAGCTGGAAAAATGGTCAACTGTTTCTGGAATCTGATTTAGGAAAGAAAACACAAGTGCATGTTGTTTTGTTTGCAATCTCCTTTGTCCACTGATCGAAGCCGACATCGCCCCTGAAAGGCCTGCAGATCAATAATTGAAACAGATATAAGCCCAATTCAGAGACTTCAACATCTTACCCCATCTTACTCTTAGAAGAAAGCAAACCAAAAAATAAATAATTGCCTGCTCTTACAGAACCTTTTAGTCACAATTCTCGAGCAATACTCAGAATACGGAAACAAAGAAAAGAGGCTATTCTTGAAAATATTGCAGGACTGACAATTTAAAGCAGTCTACAAACATTTCAATTAAAGACACAATAGAAAATCTGTTCAAGAGGCAGGCCAGGATGTCTATGAATACTGTTTTCCTGCAAACCAAAGAAGAATGACTTAGTTCACATCTGCTGCAGAACACAATGCAAATGGAGACAAAGGTACTTGTCACCAAACATTTCACCAGTGAATTGCTTTAAAAAAAGAACATAATAAAATATCATACATTTCCACATGGAGCACGTAGGCAAGCAAACCCTTCTGGCACAGCTTAAATTATCCATTGCTTCTTCTCTGGTCTGAGCAGAAGAGGCTTAACATTAAGAAGGGAGTAAAGTGCCATATTCTTGCTTCGAGATCTGTAGCTTATGGGATATATCACACTGGATTTTGCAGCTACTGGTAATCCAACAGAACAGAGTGCATAAGTTAAAACTGTTGTGATGACTGTGTGCTAGCCCTTGCGGGAGAGTCTAGATAATGCGATATAAATGCTATTAACTACACACGCAAATGGGCTCCATCCATGTAAAGTGGTAAAAGACTCATGCCTGAAGAAGGAAAAGTTGCAGGTTCTCAGCAGGCGTGTCCTGGTTTTATGACTTGCCCTTAGGAGTAAATTATGAGAACATGACACATTGAATCACAAGTAAATCACGGAGAAAAGAAAACAACATTAACTCTCTTTCCACTGTGTTAACTCCACAAAGCATGACTTAATCGAGAAATAAAAAGGGAAAATCTAGGAAACAAAAAATATCCGGGGGGGGTTTTTTTTTTTTTACTCAGCTGAGGGGATGCATGCAATACAAAGCCTGGTGGAGGAAAAGTACCGGTGCTGATGGAGTAAAAATATGTCTGAATCTTTCATTCCTCTGGAGGAACCTCAAATATGGATGCTGATCATTCTAAGCATGCGAGTCCAATTGGAAGATTGTTTCAAATTAATTTTAGATGAGAGGTATGCATGTAATTCTTGGAGGTCTTCTGTTTCCTAAGTGAATGATACAAAACACACAAACAGCGCCATGACCTTTTCTCATTACTGCTAGAAATGAATTAAACGGGTTTGAAGGCACCACTCTCTTAGGTAATATTTCGTTGCTTGGCATTATTGCACCACCTGGTCTCTCTTTCCTGAGAAGAAAGCTCAGTGCCAGTTAACCCAAACTGCATTTCACTTTTGTACTTGGTCACAATGGGGGAAAAAAATCCAACTCCATAAATCTCTCAAATTCCAGGACTGAGAAATAAGCACTATCAGCCATTCCACTGACACATTTTCCTATAAAGTTGCTTCAAATGTGTTTATAGTTCCAGTTCATTCTGCAATGTACCTGTCTACAGCTGTAGCTTATAAAGTTAGTTGGCCTGTTTACAAGTGTGTGATGAAAGCTTGGTAAACATACAAACATAGTAGGGCCTCTGGGAACATCCTTTCAGGCTAGAAGGCACCAAAACACTTGGGTCCACAAGAACATTGCAGGCAAGCCATCGTGGATATAATCTGTGCTCACACTGAGCCAATATAACACTCTTTGGTAGGTGTACTATTGCTGGCAACAGATATGCTGTATGTACTGTACCACAGATTTCTGATCCTCTGCTGTCCACAGGTTTTACAACAGAGCCCTTGAGTATTCCAGATAACTGTATACACACCCTGCATGTAAAAATTCTAGTACAGATTAAATTTCTTCCATCTGGATTACTATTTTAAGGTTGAGGATATAATGAAAAATACGTTAGTAAACATCTCCATTTGGAAATAAATGAACGAAAAGCTTGCAAATTGCTTTCTTCTGGATCAGCTTGATAGAAAACCTAAAGATTTCCCTTGATACTTGTTTAAAAGGTTCAATGACGTTTTTTTTTTTACTCTGTGAAAAGTATTTAATTTTCCCCTTTAAAGTATCAATTATAACTCAGAGCTACAGTGCACATTTTAATAATTACCATGCTTTCTGCCCAGTCAATATTTTCTCCTTTTATATTTCATCATATTCTTGTGTTAAACATGAGAACACATCTGTTGCTCAATGAACATCTGTGCTCATTTGCATATTAATTAATAATTATGTTAATTTGCTGCTGCCGGTTGCCCTTCTATTCCAATGGGCTCTAGATATCTCTAGACATGACTAGCTGGTATAGATTTCTTGGTTTTAATTCCCTGTAATTTCAAAGTATACTATTAGACTAGTGTGTAGTGAAAAAAGCATAAAGCAGACAGACCACATTTTATGCCACCTTGTGTTCTGTGCATAACTTAACTTGGTGTTAAACTCTCAAGTCTCAAAACTGACGTATTGCGCAATGTCTCATTATGGGCTTTTTTATATTTATTGTTGAGATTACAATAATTCTGACTTTTATACCTAGTGTATTGATATAACAGTATATGAGCAGATTTAATAACAATCACTGAGGAATTCTTCATAATGGACGTGGCATTCCAGACTTTAAGCCAGGCAGACTCAAGGCAAATGATCTCTGATTGCTCACTTTTCTATAAAACAGTTTCTGTAATGGAAAATTGTCCGAATTGAGCTTGTGGGTTTATCACAGAAATCTATTAGACGACGAAAATAATTTGAAACTGAACACAGCAGATGCATTAAAACAATCTGCATTTTAAATGAAATTGAAATTAATTCTTAAGGTGCTGATCATTAATTCAGAATAATGCATTTGTACTTTAACGAGAAAATTGTGCATTTTCAGTGCAATTTAATCTGCCGGCTCACAAGTCAGCGATTTAGATGACTTGTATTTTCTCTGATGTGTTCAATTTGCTTTCCGAACTCACCTAGGCTTCAAAGCAAAAAGCCTAAGGAGATGCACAGGGAGATCAATACTCAGTGTATTTCTTGAAATCATGTGAATCTCTTTAGAGTACACCCTTTCAGCAGTTCTCGTCTGATAGAATTTCTTTTCCTTTAAATCTGTTAGCATACGTTCAAAAGGCACAGGTAAGAGGTCTTCAGATCTTCAAGGTAAGAAAGGTTTATGCATTTACATGTATCATGTGCACTAACAAATGAAAATTCCAAGGCAAATTAAGCGATGTTACAGCATTGTGAAGTACAGGGATATCCTTCTAGACGAAGCTGAAAAAAGAGTATTATAATATAAGAGATCTAAAGTGTTTTCAATCATTAGATATACAAAATATTAAGGTTGTAAAAGACATTGAATCTTCAAAGTCAAGTATAACTGTACATCATCTAAGGATCAAAACATTTTTAAAGTACGCACCCCTAAAGACTTAAAAATTAACTGTCGGTGGCATATAATTTTCCTTTTTGTGTGTTTTTCTAATCACCAACATGTACAAATGAGATAAATTTAAAAAATAGCTGTAATTATATACTATAAAAATGGATTAAATTGTTCTACGGATGATAACTAAATCAGGTCTGTGAATTTTCCCACAGACAACAGGTCTGTTTTCCTCCCCATTTTCGAAAGAATTACATCCTAAAGTATTTCACCGAAAATTGCCTCAGGGAAAATTTAAAGGTCGCCTTTCCTTCAAGATTAGCGTAATTCCACAGAAAAAAAATAGGAAATAAATCCATGCGTTTGGTGAGTTTCCAAAATCAAAGATTTTCCTGGTTGTGAAACTGCCTGTATTCTATCTCCCAGAGCAGAACTGAATCCCAATTTTAAAAAACGATAATCTGTGTAATCACAAATATAACTCCTTATTCTTAAAACACTTTTCTCAGGTAATCTTTCTAAGTAATCTTTTCTCCTAGAAATGCCCAGTGTAACTATTACACACTTTATCTCCAGATACAATTTCTTTCCAATGTCTAGTATCCTGAATACCAATTTACCTTTGCCTCTGGTAACAAACATGCCTAGTGTTTGCTCTAATTTCAACTTTCATAACTTCAATACACATAGAAAACATTTAAAAAAAAAACTATGGATCAGTCTAAAATTTCTACTGAACTCCACTGAACTTACAGTAATTCACTGTTCATAGAAAATGTAACTGTTTGTAATAGTTTCATTGTTCAAATAAACTCATGCCTCCACCTAAGGCTAATATTTCAATACCTTAGTGTTCTAAGATTCTACACTATTAGGCCTACTGTGTACCGTGTCCTGCGTACAAACAAAGAAGAATATAGATACTTTCTGAATATATTTGTTACACTCTGAAATGTGTGTGGCTAGTCTTCTTTTCTTTGTTGTGCTTAAAAATGAGAGATCCAGATCGCTTCAGAATATGAGAAATGCCATGAGTCAGAGGAGTATGGTATCTACTCTCCTGATTGTACCGGTACCAAACAAGTCTCCCAAGTAGAAAATCCCCACAAAGATAAAATATCCAGTAGCCAATCAACCATAATATGCATGATTTGTTGAAATGAGAGAACACCAAAGCAGATGGGAGAAACCAAGAGGATGTAGAGCAAACTCCACCCAGACAGCCACCACAGCCTGCAATCAAAGCAGGGACGAGAACTAGGAACCAGTAGCACTAACCACCATTCTGTTCGGATAAAGACAGCTACGGAAGACTGCAAGCCTTTCAAGTGAAAAGGCCAGGTTTATCGACAGCAGAAGTATCTAATAAAAAGAGAGCTGTATTAACAACCGAAGGTATCAGAAAAAGACTGTACACCGTCTGAAACAATCCTGCACCTCTGTCAATATTTCATTAATAATTGCAAATACTCCAGCTTTATTAAACATTACAAGAACTCTAATTACTTACAGGCTTTCTGAAGTCAGCTGCCATTTATGAAAAATGAACTCCCATTTCTTCATAACACCAGATTTTGCACAAATTTGCCCTATTGTGTATGCTTGCAAGTGGTTTGGATATGAATAAGGATGTGTGTCAGTATCCTTGGTTGGTTATGACAAAATACATCAAAAACAATTCAAACAAAAAGACCTTTTCTGAGTCTAGTACATGTTATTGCTCATAGAGGTACAAAAAAAATCCAATAATGAATTAAACAAAAGGCAGAGTTAACAGAGCTCTCAGAAAGCATTCACATATAGATGTGCTGGCAAGTAGATATTTAATTTGTTCAGAGCTTCATTTGAGTTTTTCTTTCGCATCACTTAGGAATTTACTTGATTCAATAGTGTGACATGCTTGACAGCAAATTGTCTGTGATCTTGCTTTCTAACTAAAGTCTCTTTCCAGTCATCTCAAGTGGTAGATGTGGTATAGGCACAATACAGAGGACTGGAGTATTCTCACATAGTGTGTACCATCATCTTATATCACTATATCATGTTCTCCCCTACTTAAAATTACAGAAATATATTTAGCTGCTCTGTGATATACAGTATACGACTGTCAAACCGATCTGTACTACACAAGTACATGAATATATTTCATATATAAACAGTAACATACTGTACATGAGCATTACTTAGCTCTTACTTACAGTGCCAGAACAGCACCCTTATTAAGCCCTTGGACTCATAACTGACAGGCTGTGGGGTTGAAAGTCCTTGCTGCAGTCACTGCTGTTTCACCTTGAAGGAGGTACATAACCAAGGTTCCTCCATCCACCCAGGTGTATAAATGTGGACCAGCAATACTGGGGGGTAAAACCTGTAATGAACCAGCAGCCCGTCCAGTGAAGGAATCAAGTGCTCTCTAGTCTGCTTAACACCATGGGAACCAGGATAAACTACGGCCCAACGAGCTGGTCTGGCTCTGGTAAGGACTTGACCTTTTTATCTAACCCTAGTCTAACATTCGGCATCAGAACAGTCAAAGTAAAAAAAACACTGATTCCTGTTTCTTACAGATCCACACTGAGCCCATTTCACAGTGTTATTAAGATTAGTAACAGCAGTAATTTGATCAATCTAAATTTGTGGCTGCATGTGTGTCACGGCAGATGAAATCTTGCCTACCAAGGTGTGCACCCTGTGTTGTGACAAGTCAGTTGACGGCACCGAGTTCAAATCTGAACATCCTTCAGCATTAGGACAAGACACACTTGAGCGCAACGCAAACCACTGAAGTCATGAGGAAAATATGATTGATTTTCCAAGTCGATAGTCTGTTTGGTGGCAATCAATGTCCAGCACTTGGCTTCATAAACTCATTTTTAAATGACCTGAAGCGAATGTGAATCTAAAGCCTTCTACTTTTAACTTGCTCTTTAGACGTCAGAAATAAAGTAAGAGGAGACAGTAAAAATCAGAATTGCAGATTCATCGAGCTGATCTGATGGAGAGGTTGATTTTTTTTTTTACAATCAGTGCATCGTGCATCACTCCCAAATAAAGCTGATGCATTGATTAATGCTGGAAAAGGTTAAGAAACAAACAGCATAACTGGCACTGGACTGAAATAATTAAAATTTGCTCATTCACACTGATGTTTGCACACAGCAGCCCACTTAATAGGCTTATTCTCTAGGGGAGAAAGAGGCATTGAGTCAGACTGCAAGGTAGCGAAGAAGCTCTTTATAAAGACAAAACTCTGATGACTTCACACCCTCACACAGAAAACAAAATACACACAGCAGTGACTATCAATAGGGATTAAATGATACAATATATCAACAAATATATCGACAAACCAATACATAGCCGCAGCTCCAGAAGATAATGTCACACACAAGGGTCTTACAGAGAGGTTATGTAATTTATTTTACTGTTTTTTTAATTAAAAACTTCATTAGTACTAACAGTTGTTGTTCTTTAAACTTTACTAAATATACTCAAATGTATTAGCAGGAACATTTATTTTGTTCTTTAGCCATTAAAAACTCCTAAATTGATTTCATTTTTCATTTTTCTAAGGTTCAGAAATACAGTTTTCCATCTTACAACAAGGAAGTTTTTTTTCTTGAAATAATAATATCAAATCATTTTGATATCTGACTTTCAAAAATTCAGAAATAGGGAATTTCTGCATGTGGCAAGGAGACGTTCTCCACATTTAAATGGACAAATCTTCAACACATACATTTCTGCATTACTCAGATACTTTTTGTGTTTGAAGCGCCCTGACAATACCAGTACCATTACCACTATTAGTGGAATTATCTCCAAACCCCAGAGAGTGGTATTAACCTTACTAATGGATACAGTGATTGTTTTTTTTATGATTGTTAAATTTTGCCTAGGGGTAAGCATTAACTTTGTCATAAAAGTTCCTTATTAAACAAAAAATCAGAAAGTAATTAGAAAGTGCTTCACCTTCTCCATTAAACTGACCACAGACTGAATGAAACAACGCTGACAGACGAAGGCCAAGAGATGCTGTCTCTAGCCCAGTTACTTGTGTGGCCCTTGGCAGGAGGCATGCCAGATAAGATAGACTTCTCTTCCTCTCGGGTAGCAGAAGCGTCAAAAGCTGAGACAGGTAATTCAGAACAGGCAGGAAAGTCAATCCTATTCACACGATGTGAGCTGGCAAGGAGTTTTTAATTTAAGATGTCCTTAGGAGGAATGCCAATCTTATATTTTATCACAGCAGCTTGATACTTTACACAAAATGTGCCTTTTGCCCCTTGAATTCCAAGTAGAAGCAAAACTTGCAGGGGAAGATGTGATATATTTTTTAAAAATAGGAAGAAATTGAGATCCTCTGAATTTTTTTCTCACTCATATGTTTATATAAGTACCTCTGATTCTATTATTATCTTATTGTAAAAGTCAATAATTGCACCCTCAGGCTGCTGCATACATTTGTACTTACAGTACAACTTACACATACTTTCAGAAGCTGCTCTGCATAATTCAGTATATTTCAAGAAACAAACCATAAATACATATATAAAGCTACAACACCGTATCACTGAGATTTTCTAAAGCACTGCTACCACATTTCTTCCAGTAACATTTGGAAAAGGTTGCTTATCTTATTTTATTTACATTCAATTTGATAAAATCAGAACTGTCCTTTGGGCTTTCCTTGAAATGACCTCTCTGTATCAGTAAAGTACTTTGTGATGATGGTAATATTCTTCTCCTTATTTTTCCAGTACTATTACAGTTATTCAAACAAAGGTAACATAAGATTGCAGAAATTTCCTTTGTATCTTATCTCATTCTAGTGAGTGATGAGAAGCACGTTCAATTTGAAGTGATTGATTAATGACTCGGGACACGTTAACACAAATATCAAAGCAACAGGGATTCATATGGAACAGAAAATGTTTAGATACTGTAAGCACTGTACATTATATGAGACAGATACATGAAAGCCTTTTCCTATAACTCCCATCAATAACTATAACTGCAGTGTCATTTAATAAAGACAATATAAAAATATGCAATTTCCCTTTCATACAACTTTATACAAATATTTTCAAATAAGCCTTTACCTATTTACTTCAGTGATTATTCTGGGTTATTAGAGGATGTGGAAAAAAAAATAAGTACATGCACTTTTTAAATCCAGCTGTAAGGTAATTTTTCCTCTATCCTTTCCTTAAAAATGTCATTTCAAGTGGCAGGGACTAAACCTATCCGTCCATCCATTATCAGTAAGCTACTTATCCTGGTGACAGTTACAGCACAGCAGAGACTATTCTGTAAACACCAAGCACATGGCAGGTCTAAAAGGACTAAACTGCTCTACCACAGGGCAGCAAAGAAAGGGATGATCTAGAATACCCTATCAAACCTTCCAGCTTGCGTCAGGCTCAGGCTTGTTCCAGCTGCTGGACAAGCTAGCATGGGCGTGGCAACTGCCATGTGCTCCACCCACCTGTCACTCAGTGCTGGTTGCCATAGACACCAATTAACAGGAGACCAGGATCACCTGGAGGCCATTACCATGTCTGGGCTCCAGATGATGCAGTGTACTCCAGTTCAGCTCTGCCCCTAGCTCCGCTTGGTTGCTGTGTTCCTGTGCTCTCACCCGGTTCTCTCCTTGGAGTCTTGACCCTAGATTCACCCCGACCAGGACTCTGGACTCACCTCTTCATGCTTTGGACCCGTGTTTCCCAGCTTTGACCCACGCTTGCTTTTGACCTTGGATTTGGACTTTGTCTATGCTACACTATGCCTATGTCTCCCGGTGAGCATGCAGCACTGTGCCAACTCTCTCTCTCTCCCAACGCAAGACTTTATTTTGTGTCTCAAGGCTGATGCATTGGTCCACCTTAAGCAGTGGATATTGCAGCTTGTCTTTGGGAGGAGAGAGGAAACTGGGACAAAACTTAACATGCAAACTCCACACACACAGCTATCCAGAACCAGAATTCAGCCCAGTACCCTGGAACTGGTAGGCTGGAACTGGATATCCTTACTATCAGTCAAATACATTTTCCTTTTTATTATTTTTTCACTCAGAAATATAGATTACAGCTAAAATACACTGAGCATCAAAAGAAACTTCTGACTTACAACTGGAAAAGACACACAAGGTGAATATAAATAAAATGACAATCCCACTTGCAGCTGGTAACATTTTATGGAATACACTTAGCATTGGCAAATTCCTTATAGCCTCAAGAATCATGTACATAGCCACTGGTCTCTAAACCCTAAATGCCACATCATACCAGCTCATCCCCGATGTTCAGTTGGGTTCTGTGAGAATGTCTGGTGAGAAAATTGTCCCCCATATACTGTAACTGCCACATTCTCATCTTTCAAAAAGCTGATGTTACATGACCAGCTTGAGGACAGGCACCCTGCAAAACTTGTGCCACACCAGAAAATCTGTTTGACAAAAAATTATATCTGACAAAAAATTGATTGCTTATGTAATGTGAAATTAAGGAAGCAGTCAATTGTTTTGTGCTGAGACTGTACAAGCTGGTAGACTGCTGTAATGCTGTCAGGATGAAACTGCTGCAAAGGCAGTAAGTTAAGTCCTAGGATTTGATCAATGTACCGCTGTGCAGTCAAATTAGCATCAATCACTGAAAAGTGGAGATCTGTAGCAAGGCAAGTCCTGAAGTGACACTCCTGCCCACCACCAATCTTCCCATCGATTGGTCTGTTGTACAGAATAATTAACATAGTGTCATGCACTACTGCAGACCACATGTTGACATCCATCATGGCGGTCTACACAAAACCTTGCCTCACTGCTGCTGAGGACTTACGATGTTGCTCATCCCAACCCACTCTGTTGTATCGAAGAGCGACAGTAAGCACTGGGTGCCTGTGTGGCCCCTTGAGTGTATCACAGTCCATCACAAATTATTAATGAACTAATCCTAACCATGCCAAAAACATGGAATCAATATTCAAATACGTATTTTTTTTCTACAAACATGCATGCAAAAAATGAAGCTTCTTCCAATATTCCAGTAACCCTTAGAAACATTCAATATGCCATACTATTAAAACACACACACATTACAATAGTAGGGGACATAATGAAAATGAATGTTACTTTTTTAACATATTGAAATGCAAGTGAACACTCAACTTCATTTAATGATTCCATAAATACTGTATTTGAAAAGACTTTGTTCTATTCTTTCTCTTATTTAGACAGGCAGTCTGCAAATTATGTACAACTCCAGAAAATCTATCTTGTTTGACATAAAAATTGATTTGCTTATGTAATGTGAAATTAAAGAAGTAGTCAATTGTTTTGTGCTGAGAAGAAGGACTGTACAATTTGGTAGACAGCGTAATGCATTTAAAGATTTATAGCATAGATAATTTAGAGTTGAGAGGTAGTAATGGGAAATTTTTGCTTGTTAGGCTGAAAGCTTTAATTATTAACTTTACTTTGATCTTAAGTTTCAAGGAACGATCTTGCGTTTCAGCTGAGTTTGCTATGAAAATGGAAAAAATGCTTGCTTCCTAACGCACATCCATATGAAGAAAGAAATAGGAAGTAAAATATCTTTCGATTTTGATTTTAATATCTTAAACGTTCATGTCTGTGATTCTGTAATCTAAAATAGCGCTTAAAAAAATCTTAGCTGCAAACTTAACTGATGTTGCATATGTTGTGTCACCATCTGGCTGTCAAAACAACATGTGATAGAAGAATGACAAAAGAATGCTGACCTCGTATGGTGTAATTATTGCTAATAAATGTCCATCCATCCATTTTCTAACTGGCACATTAACATCCTGGCAAGCAATGGGCACACCATCCATCACAGGCCAGACACATACACTCACATTAGAAGCCAATTAACCTACCAGCATGCTTTCAGACTGTGGGAGGAAATTGGAGGAAGACTACATGGACATGCAGAGAACACACAAACTCCATGCAGACAGCACCCCAGGAATCCTACCCTGGGCCCTAGCAATGCTAACCACTGTGCCACCATGCCATCCCTGATAATTAATAGTCTCTCGTAATTCACAATTCCAGTTGTGTAGTGTTTCTAAATCCAAAAGGTCCTAAAGCACTTTACATTTAGGAGGGAACCCGTGGCACCTACAGTAGGTGAGTGATGTGTGGCAACTATTACTCCAGAGGCCCTAGCTTAGGAAAGAAATACTGTAGGTAGGGCAGATTGTGCCAGCCCAAAGTGTTATGTAGAATGCCAGGTTTAACACTTCTGCGAGAAGATGGGAAGTCCCTGTACATACAGTACAGTATAGGAATACAAACCTGTGTGCTGGTATACAGTATGTCAGGGTCTGAGAAACTCATCCCCCAAATCTGCCGCTAGCGCTGTACTGAACATCTATTTATTATTTGATTTAGACAGAACTCCTGAGACCATGTTTTATTTCCAAGGCCCCTTGCAACACGGAGCACACTGGAAGCATGCACTGTGACTTCGGATAATACCGGATTTTCAGGGGCTGAAGAGAATCGGCAAAGCGCACACTGATTGCACCTGGTTCTTTATGTGCATAATCAAGAACGCCTTCAAAATCCTACACAAATCTTGCTTATCAGTCGTTAAAGGTCTGAAGCATGTTAAAGAGTGTTCATCCTGCTGGAATCAATGCTGATCAAGCAACATGAAAATATATTCAGAAATATTCTTTCTGCAGTGTCTGTTAGGGATTAAATATTTCATTTTCGAATATAGTAACTGACTATTCTTAATAATTCTCTCAGGGTGTATACTGTTTTTTTCCTGAAGATGAAGATTCCCCTTGCACGGCAATGATGATTCACAGGTAGTTCAGCTGAAACTCTAAATCCCTTGCATTCGTCAGCTAGAATTATGAAAAACCCTTTTAGAACTCCTGGTCTTTTCTTGTGTTCATTACATCTTTAAGATGATTAAGAATGAATATTTACTTTACATTATAATGACTGCTTTGCTGGAATTCAGTGTTGGCACAGAAATAATTACATTTGGATTACCGACACTCATAGTCCCACCATATGATCTGAATTGCTGGCATGGTTGAAATATATTCCTTTTTCACTCATTTAGTTTGCCCATATGAAACACTCGTTAAAAATGGTACCATATTGAATTCAGCAATAAGAAACAACCGATTGAACTTATTTGCTGATAATATGTAATACAATATGATTGAACGCCTTTAATTTTGCCCCTGGTGTGCTGAATTTAACGTATACCTGTATTTCTCTTCCTTTATTAAATGCCTTTCTAATTGGCTGTCTCCCTGCATGATAATCACACAGCAAGCTTTAGATTCTTAGGCTCCATTCATACTTATTAGCCTAGCTTGGGGCAAACCCTAAACGACTTCAAATTTAGGCCATGATTTTTTCAACTCCCTCATTCACACTTGTAGTTTAAGGCAATCCTGCATATTCCGAACTGTGACTGAACATTTGGCCAAACTACTTCTGGGAATACAAACATGACTTAAAATATCAAAACACTTAAACAGGTGAAAGCACCTGTACAAACATCTAAATCATTAATTCAATGTTATTATCTCTATACTTCATATTATACTGTTAGTTTCTTATTTCATCTGCATGAGTGATGTTCTAGACAGCTGTTGAGTCTCATTTACACACAGCAAAGCTTACAAGAAAACTGTTCTTTTACCTGAGGAAAAGATTCCTAAACCAGAAAAAAACTGTTAGGTGGTTGTGTTTTGCAGCAAATTGTTTATACACATTCACAACAGAAGCCTGGCAGTGGAACCTTAGTTTGAGCAAGGAGGAGTTTGGGTTTTTGTGTGAAAAAGTTTATCCCAATCTTCAAACAAATGGCTCTCAGTCTGAGTCTGACATCAGTATGATGTTGATATTAGCAAGGACTCTGTGGTAGACTTGTAGTTCAGGATCACACGCTGTTAATTAGCATCACCACAAGCCCTGCAAGTACCATTATGAGGGACAGACGTGAGGCAGCTGCATGTTCTGTTGGCCAACCCATCTAAATAGAAGTCTGTTCTAAAAAAACATTTCAATGAAACAGAGAATTAATTTTAGCAGCCTCCATTTCACATATATACAGGAGTAGTCAGTGCATTCCAATAATTTTACAGAAAACCATCCATTAGGACATGTCAGAAAGAGAACAAGAGAAGAGAAAACCTAATTGTTTAACAGGACAATTGCGGGATCAACAATTATTATTAATTAAGAATAGTCAGTTTTTAAGAAGACAGTTTCTCACTGTCATTTGGGGTGTAATTTTTAAATCTAACCTTTGATAGGATTTAGAGTACTCCAAAAGTGAAAAATAAATCCTGTCCTTAAATATGGATTTCCAACAATCTCTCCAAGCAGTATTTTAAATGACATAATTCCCAAAATAAGTGTAATGAGAACCTGTTCTCTAAACAGAGGCAGCCTTTTCTCTCAAGAGATAAATACATTAAACTGATGTTGATGAAATTGTCAGTCCAAAGCAATGCTTTTGCCTTTGTTATTTTTTTACATACAGTTGAATGTAGTATGGGCTTATTATATTAATGGTAATTAATTTTGTGTAATGACACACAGGCTCTAACAGGCAGCCTCAATTCAACCTGGCCTACAGTAAGTCAACCTACAATCTAAGTCTGAAAGTTGTCCTGTTTAGATATCTAACATGGGCAATCCATATCATTCAAATTGTTTCTTTTATGCTCCATTTTTAATAGCAAAAGTTCTGACAATCAGATCAACATATACTGTCCATGACTAAATGAGTCACCAGAGGTGAATGGGTATACCAGCTGTTCCCCCAAATATACTTTGTAATAAAGGAGTTTAAATGTCTGTATGAATTCGATTTTTGTTTGATACAACTTTCCAGTACTTGGTTCCAATGTGAAACCTCAGAGATTTAAATTAAACTGTACATGAGACCTTTGGTAGCTGGGCCCTACAATCATAGCCTCTGTCAGCTTTCGTCTTCATTTCCAGATTCCTGCTGAGCTCGATTTTTTTCAGCAGAAATTGCTTCAGCTAAAGGCATAGTTCACTGAACTGGGGGAAAATGCTTCAGGCAACTGCATATTTTAGAAACACATACATCTGATAAAAAAAACAAGTTCAATTCCGGTTTCTCTTTTTAGAAATACGTATGTATCACACCAAAACTATTTAAAATAACATTGCATTTGCACTTGCTGTGCTAGCCTGCTGTTTACCCTCAAACAGCTTCTACCATTTTCACCCCAAGTTCCTGCCTGTTTGCTACAAAAAAAAGGTGACAATCGCTGCATAGTTGGAAGGAAAAAAATCTGATTAACTGAAGTCAGAGGCACAAAAACTTTATATCTACTGTTCCAGCATAACACAGAAAATATATGTTCTGATATTTAATAATACAAAATTGTATTACATTGGAAAATGTATATCATGGTAATTAACTTTTGTTAGCTGATTTTGCATTCTTCTTGAATGTCAGTGTACAGTATCTTCAATGTGCATATTAATATTAAGCTTGAATCTGCTGCCCCCTTGATGACTTATATCAAAATGTTCAGATATGGTTGCAGATATCCGCATTTGAACCTTGTTCCTTAAAGGCGCTATTTACTGATTTATTTAATGTAAAAACTATGGTTTATTAACCTACGCCTATTTGCTAGTGAAATCTATGTTAGGTTTATTTTATAAGTTTTATACGTTTTGTAAAATACATTTATATCTAGCAGATACAATAAAGAGAAAGACATTTTGTAACTCTCGTTCATTTTTTTGTCTTGCGCTAAAAACATCAAAGAACATCTGATGATTAAATCATTAATGACTAATATAAATTCTTGTGCTGTGTAGTGGTAAATAAACATTAGCACTTATGTGCTTATAGTTAGCAGAGGAAGACAGCTTCAGCTGGCATACTGTGCCAGCTTAGGGAATTTTCTATTTTGTAATATAAAACAGAGTGGATGGATGAAGCAGAAGATGAATCACATCATACTAGCTATAAATCACAAACTAATTCAATCCCAAGAGATGTCACATCTTGATTAATTTTTATCAGACAGTTTTATTCTTCCTACCTATGCCTCAGACACTTTTTTTTCTCTTTGTCCACACAATAAAATCTGAACAATACCAAAACAAATGCAATGACATTGGCCAAGTTTGAAATTACTCCTTCTGATTTCAAGAACTTTCTCTAATGTTTTATTTAACTGTTACTGCATAAAGGCCTCTAAATCTCTTCATAAGTGCTATACAAGACGCTATGATCATAAGCATAATGTTTTACAAAGACATACACAAATGACATAACATGCATAATTATTCATTAGTCATCATTTGTTTCAGCATCACATCATACCAAGAGCTATACATAATACTAAAATAAATGTCCTTGTATGCCATTATACAGTACAGCAACATTAAAATAAAGCATTGCCTATCTTTCAATAAAAAAAACAATGATCAGCCATTTTAATCCACCTACCATCTGCTTGATATAGTAACAAATATTGCTACATCATAACATTTAAAATACTTACAGATTCCAAGAGTTAAACAAATGGAATAAAATGTACCTGGTTACTCATTTGCACAATTGTACAAAGTGTACTTAACCTGGTACACTAAACTGGTACCATGAGTCCTGTGATTGATATCTAGAACTGACAAACAAAGAGAACACTTCTCTGATTGAACAATGGACACTTCAATGGTATTGAAGACCCCACCCTACAGACACTCTCTCTTTCCTCTGTGAGACCTCGTACTTACAGCAACATCCACTGGGAGTTCTACTCTATATTTGTATCTCAGCTTTTTAGAGAAAAATACTATATTTACATTTTTGAAACCTCTTATATAAACTGCAGTTTTGAACTGTCCAATCCTTGTGTGCACTCAAAAAAAAACAGACTAAAAGGAAACATTTTTGCAGAAACGTTTCCAATTTAAGCGTGCAAGACTGGAAACAGTGGCAAGTTTTTATGGCTTGCATAAAATCTGCTACAATCTGTTTTATTCACTGTTAAGGGGATAAGTGTTTTAATGTAATACTGGCCAAGCCTCTCTTTAGAAAATATGAATTGCTGAAAACATATTTTTGAATTCTGTAGTTGTATAATGAAGTGTTAGCCTGAAATGTGATGGGTTTGCACACAGTACAGGCATATTCAGAGCTGCTGAGCACATACTGCACTATACATGGATACAGTTTATATGTATTTCTTAAAAATGCATTTTAATTACTATTGATCTATTTAACTATTGATCATGATTGACCTGATACTATACCCAAGCAATATATGAAATGTTGTAAGACCTTAAGTACTTGTAAGAAAGGTTTCAAATGGATCTCACCCAGCCATATCTTGAAAGCAGCCAGGGTCTCAGCTTTGACAGCACTGGTGTGTACTGTAGCTTGTTCATACCCCACAACCCTTTGTGTGAAGAGATACCTCCTGCTCTCAATTTTAAATGCACTTGTTCATAGCCTCCGTTTCTGCCCTCTTGTTTCCTATTTCACTCCAGATTCTGAACAGGTCCACTCTGTTGAAAAGAGGTGAGCCTGCCAGGAGTCAAACCTAGAAACTTCATAGTCCATAATTAACAAACTTATTGGTTATGATGTACTGTATATACTAAACATTTTCAGCAGCAGGAATATGCAGTAAGGTAGGCCAGCTGCAAAAGTGACAGTTTAACTGCAACAGTGTACTGCTAATGCTCTCTATTTCAGATAAACGTCTTCCAGGCGGTTAATATTAGGTATTGCTCTGAATAAAATAGGAAAAATATCAGCCTCCCGGGGATGAATTTGTAAACTTTTCTAAAATGGTGTGAGGGAAATTTACTGATTAGTTTACTTATGGCACCAGAGGTACAGGTGATGGATTGTTCAATCACAGTAATACAGGTCCGGGAGGGGAAAAAATGATTCTATGCACTGAAGTTGGATGGTTTTTTCATTCATTGAATGAACTCAGCAGGCACCTTGAGGAAACTTTCAGAAATGACATATTGCCCGACTTAAAAAAAAACATGTCATCAGTGAGAATTCCTCATATCTAAAACGGCAGGGACAAAAAAAAAAAGGGTGAGAGGGCGGCATGCAAGCAACATTTCTGCCTCTGCTGAAGTCTAATTCTGTAGTGGGGATTTCAGAACTGCAGTCTGGAGGTCCTGTATAAAACAAGGAATGTTTGTCCACAGCACACTCCAAGAATCCTTATTAAGTTCATCCTATAACGTACAGTAAGAGGAAGAATCCATTTTAATGAATTTGTTCAACTGCTAATGGTTTGCCCCATGTAAGAAATTAGCTTACTATGAACAATCTGTCTTTTAAAAACTCATAAACAGGTCTTACTTTTAAATTAAAAAAAAAACGGAAGACAGGCATGCTGCATGAGTGTCTGATTATTAAATGCTAGAATTCTGGCAGTTATTAATCCTTGAGGCGGTAAATTGAAAGCACAGTTATGGAAGGTGTGTGCGTGTGTTTATTTATTTTTTCCTTGCATGAAAAGTATGATAATAAACTGATTACATAAAACACAGCTCCCAAGACACAGATGTATGCGTTCTTTTACTGACTGAAGTATGCGAAAGATGAACAGAAAAGGCACATCTGAATTGTCAAGCGTTTTGCATAACAAAAGCAAGTTTCTTGCATTTATGTAGACCTTTTCATCCCAAATCACTGTATAAATTTGGAAGGCACCCACCGGGGTGAAGCACAACAGTCAGAATTCTTCGTCGAGCCCACCGTACAGCAGAGCTGGCGGAGAAGACAGACACCACTCCACGAACGGAATCATGTGAGGGTTTTAAGTAGGCCAGACCATGTAAGCATAAAGCTTAATTTCGCCAGGACACAGGGGTTAACATCCTTGGAAACTTTAACAAATAAGCAGACAGGACATCAGTTAAAGTTCACATCCAATAGATGGCACCTCCACAGAACAGTGTCCCCTGTCACCACGCTGGGGCAGTGATTTGGGAGACCTGAACCAGCCAGTCACTTGTCTGCTAGTACATTCATAATTAACTGAAGGTGCGATGCCTGAAAATATGTGACAGTGAATTTTCAATAGGGGGTGAATGCTTTTTCCACCCTCAGAATCACTTTATCGAATAACCATTAAAAAAAAACACAACTGAGACAAATGAAAGTATTCTTTTGAATGGCACAGAAGACAAAGCAAGACCACAGCTGCCCTGTATCTGATGAAGAATTCTGCTTTGACAATAAACAGTGCCACTGTGAAAACAGCTTTGTTCTTCTTATCTGCTGTATTGTAGCCTCTTGCTTTTTTTTTTGAATTGTCTGTACAATCAAAAAAGGAACCAGTGTGCTTTTGTCTCAGACAAACAATATGTTTTATAATCTGTGTTGATTCACTGTCATCAGAAAACAAAGAACAGTGCTTTTTACATTCGAGGTGGAAAGGAAAACCATGTTTCTTTCCAAATTATCCTGAAAGTGACTGTCTCTGCAATCTCTAGCAAAAGCAGATGGACATGTTGCTCATCCCTGTAAGAACCTTGAGTTTTGTGCCAGGCACACCTACAGTACATTTACTGCTGCCTAATGAATCAACTACAAACATTGAGAAAAAATAAAATGATATTCTATTGTTTTCATTGATTATTTGTTAGAAAACACTCGCTCTGTCCTTAAACATGCCGATCAATTCCTGCTGCTTTGAAAACTACAAAACATTTAGCAGCACCATCATTGTGAGTCTTGGCTGCCAGAATCACATTATTTTATTTGCTACATCCAAAAACAAAAACATAGTGTCACAGACTGGGTGTCAGGGCATCTTTGAAATGCAAATGTTTATGCATGACAAGACCCAAAGTAATACAAAATAAACCAAATACAACAGTAACACAAATTACCCAAAGTAATAAGAAATATGATGGGTTCTTCAGCACTTTATTAACTGTAACAAAAATACTGGTATGACTCACAAGCCAAAAACCTAACTCTATAGAGCTCTAAATAATGTTATTTGTTTTATCTGAGTGTAGACAGATAAGGCATTTACCAGCATTCATAAGCAAAGTAAAAAAAACACACAAAAGTAATTTTTCTAAATACCTGAGAAAAATCTATCCAATTTTGTTGCTGGAACATTTTTATCCATGCTGATCACTTCTGCAGAGCAGTGTTCCAGCTAGGGCTCATTGGGTCTTTTCTGCTTGTAGTTCTCAGGCTTTAAGTTTAAGTAAAAAACAGTAATAGTACAATACTAACATGTGAAAGATTATAGTTTGATAATTTCTATATTTAATCTAAAATGGAGAGTAAGAATTTAACAGGCATAAAGCTAATAAATCTAAACCCTTTGGATTTCTCCTAACACTCAAAAAGCATGGTGAACAAGGACATTTACTGGGAAGACTTGACTGGATTGGTGCAAGTACAGTATTGGCACTCATCTACGATATAAAAACACAGAGCTGCTCCAAACAAATGTGGTAACAAAAGGTGACTTGTCAAACAATGTTAGAATTTTACTCACATACTGTATGAAGGGAATCTTGTTTGAAATCTAATAAAACCTAGAAATGTGAATTAAAAAATGGGCATTTCCAGGACATTAGGCTATGGACCTTTTGCCAAGGTTTCAGATCTATTCATGCTTATTTGTATTGTTTTCTGTGGTTCAAAAAAGCATTTTCTCTTCAATACTATAACAATGAGACATACGGTGTGTAGGTTTTACAGTTCTCTGCATGTACAGAAAGAATACTTTTCTTTTTTACCTTGTGAAAAAGTACTCAATAAATATATGGTACTATAGTTCACCGATTTTAAAAGGTTTTACAAAAAAAAATTAAAATGACAGCATTAGCAAATACATTTTTTTGGGGTCTGGTAAAACTGTCATCTGCAAAGGTCAGCTGAAAACTTGATTGCACATAAATATATCTTAGAAAGGTTGAGATCTTCCTCCAAAAAAGGTCTTTCTATAATGCAGAAAAATTGACCAAGAGGTGGGTACACAGATTCTTCTTGAGTGTAATCAATTAAACTCTTTTTTCTGCTCAAATGGGTTTTTTGAGTCACTATTCTCCCAACAATACTGATTTATATAATGTACAGTATATATATTGAGATGCATTAAAAATAAAATGATATTGATTCCAAAAGTTATTTGTTGATAGAGATTCCAAATATTGTTTGTTTGATATGCTCTCAGTATATACAGGTTTTTAATATAAATAGGATGGTTATGTCTATGAATATGATTAATAATTTTTCTGGAAATGGGTGGGGCAGTGGTGCCTGACAGATCTTGGAATCCATAAAGAAATATATCCATGTCGCCTGTATATAAGGGCAGCACTGTTGCCTCACAGCCCTGGGTTCAATTTCAGACCTGGGGCGCTGTCTGTGTGGAGTCTGCATGTTCTCCCTGGTTTTGTCTAGTTCTCCTTGGTTTCCTTTTGGTGCTCCGGTTTCCTCTCAAAGACCTGGTAGGTAGAAACTAGCCCTAGTGCAAGTGTGTGCCTGTCTATGTTTATGTCTGTGTATATAGTGCAGCTCCCCTCTGCAAGTGAAGAATACCGATATTGAACAATGTCTTGAATCAGGATAAATCACACATTTTCTTTTTCTTGACTCTTTTCTGGATTACATGACTCGACTGATCATATCGTTTTCATGAACAGGTTGTACGACAGCGTGCAAAAGAAAATTTAAAAAAATACTTTCAGCCATTTCTAAAATGACACCGTCCAGCCTCCTTTAAAGCACCAGAGCCCATAACCGGTTGTTTATGCTGGGCAGTCGGGTTGGGGGAGAGAAAGTCTGCTCAGGTTTAAAACACTTCCCAGATAAGCTGTGGAGTGATAAATGAAATGCGACAAACACAGGAAGAGCAGAAAGAACCTGCAGCGATGCATATGTGGGCTGCAAGATCTTCCTCTGAATAAAATTACTCAGCCCAATACAGTATCCCTGCACTTGATGTACCATCGACACTCATACACAGAGCATAACTACCACATTTGTTCTACACTGACTTTATCTCTGGTCACTGCTGTTTGAAGTCGAAAATGTGAGAAGAATGCTAGTAAGTTCCCCCCCCCTACAGAAAAGGCCTTGAAACAGAAAACAAAAGATCTGCTTTACATTATTATCAAATGCACCATTACTTGATCAATCTGTGATGGCCCTAGTGGTGAATCTACTTAAAAAGCCACAGAAGTGACCTTTTCTTTTACAACGTTATTTTATGTTGAATACAAAAAGGGCTAATGGTTTTCTAATGGATTGAAAAGTGCTAAAAACAAAAGTGATGGTCACATTTTTCTATCTAATGCAAAGCACATAATATTGTGCAGAGTATAATGTTTTTAATAAAGTGGAAGATGCTGCTTGAAAAGTTTGTGCCTTTTCTTTGTGCTATTGTATGCAGAAACAGTTTCTGAACACATTTACTTTTATTTTTCTTTCAAAATGCATTTGTTTAACACCAGCTGCTGAGTTATTACAACGATATGCTAGAATCCAAAAGGCCTGATTTCTATTTACATTTGTGTCATTTGTTTAATTGCCTTACAGTCAGTGCAAGAACATCTTTGTACTATGGAATTATTAAAAGGCGTTAAGATCGGTTGGGGGATAGATTTACTGAGATGAGCAAATAGTGACTTTGTTAAAACATTACTCATTAATTCACTCTCAGAAATCACTTGATTATTTCCACATTAATTATGAGTCTCATTTTATAAAAGCAGCAGAATTCAAGTGGTTATTCATAATGCAGTGCAGTTAACCATGCACACAAGGAGGAAAAATAAGTCCAACAAAAATAGTTAGGCAAAGCTTAACAATTGCTTGACCCTACACACTTTATATAAAAAAATAATGAATAGGTCTCGACTTAATTAAAAACAACCACGAAAAGAAAAGGCTCTAGCAAAGACATCTTACACAACCTGTTTAGGCAAACTTACCCTGTCTACAGTATGATTCCCTTCGAAGTGCAGTTGAAACCCTTTCAAATTCTTATTATGATATAATCAATCTTGTTGGTGACAGAACTGTCCTCCTAGCCACAAAGAATGTTGCCTCCTGTTTTGTATTCAGTTGTGTGTCAGCAGAACCTGTCTCTTGTCAATGTGATTGATGGCTGTCCCTCTTTTCTTCTGTTAGTTTTTGATTTAGGTCTATTCTGCATCTTTCAGTCTCCAAAGTTGTAGATTCGACCATCATGAACACCAGGACAAATCAAGTTAAATGAATTGAGCGAGTTTTTTTGTGGTTCACCGCGTAATACTGCAAGATTAAAGAGGGTTGACAAGCTGATCGTGACTAAGATGTCTTGACCTACTGTACAATAAGCAGTGGACAAATTACTGATATGTATTAATGTTAATACATATACCCACTGTTTTTAAAAACATTAGGCATGCTAAAATTGTCTTTAAAATCTAAGGGCCTCATTCACAAAACGAAAGAACACATTTGAAAAAGACATGTATAGAGTGCCTTGCAGAAATGAATCACATTTTGAAATGAATATTTTATTCAAAACCTGAATGATCAAACTGAAGACCTCTAAAGGTAAGATACGTTACAGTTAATGTCAGCAAAAACTAAAGAGCAAAAACAGCAATATGCAGATTGAATAAGTATTCAGACCAGTGAATTCGATTTCTGCTGGAAGCACCTTTGGCAGCAATTACAGCTATAAGTCTTTAAAGTAGGTTTCTATCAATTTGTCCACTGGCTTGCTCTATTTTGCTGTCTATTCTTCTCAGAAGATTTGCTCAAACTCTCTGACGGTGATTGAGAATTGCTTATGGACAGCAGCTTTCAAGTCTTTCCACAAATTCTCCATAGGATGCGCGTCAGGACTTTGACTGGGCCACAAGGACATTCATTTACTTTTTGCCACATTAGTGGCTTAAAAAAATATTGCTATTTGTTTGCAGTATCACTTAAATCTTTTGTTGTAAACTCCACACAGGAATTAAGATGTATTTTTTCGGTGCCTCGATTTATTATTTTAAATCATACAGTCCTGCCTTGACTTCCTTCACAGTCTTTGAACTCTGGAGCATTTTCAAGTTTCTGGGGCCTCATGGTGACAACCATTACCAGTTTACTTTTTTCCCAGCATTGCAGTTAGGAGGCACAGTCTGTTCAATACACTACCCAAAAACTCTGATACCTCTGCCTTGGTCTCTGCATTTCCACAACTTTATCCCTGAGGTGTTTTGAAACCACTAAGAAGACCAGAGGTAAGTTTGTCTTTGCAGAGAGGAGTTCTCCTAATTCAATGGAAATCACTAATCATTTTCATCCACTTTCATTAGAACCGCTGCATGTACTGCATGCCTAAGTAACTTCAGTATAGACCATGGAAGATCTTGTTTTTCAGTTTTTCAGAGCCTTAACATTTTCCTCACAGGGCCAGGTCCCCGTGTCCCATTTTTAACACAAACGTCCAGCTGGCTACATTATCATCGACGTCGGATCCATAAAATATAGACGTCTCTTGCTTTAAGATTAGGGTTTTGGAGACAAACTTTTTCCTCGTTTTGTTTTAACAACGATATGCTTCTTTTCATGGCTTGTCTTAGTAACTGCAGCTTAGTCTTCTAATAGCATCCGGACATTTCCCGTAACAGCCTCGCCCCTTTATTGCCCAGTGTTGGGACAACAAAGGGACTGCTGCCTGCAGTTATCGCACAGAAGTGAATATGGAGCCAGTTTCCCTGGAGTGGTAAGAAAGGGGTGTGTCCCTTGCAGAAGCTGTAATGACAGATTAGTCTGTACTTACCTAAATCATTAGGTAACAAGACAGTTATGGACCAACTCAAGTGATAAATAAAGCACCAAATGCATTTAACATCTAGCACAATTTGTTTCAGTCTGTGAAGAGGAAAATGCAAATTTCTCTTGAGATCTTGATCTATTGCACCATTAATACTTTACAGACAAGAAAGAAGAAGTGAAAGAAAAAAATAAGTAAAGCTTCTACCTAACCTAGTAAATGGACTCTTCTGCTACGACTTTATAGTGTTTATTTTTTCTACCAAGTTTGAGATATTCACTAGAAGATGTAAGCTAGGGGCCAGGAAAGAGCAAGATTGAAAACATCTTCACTCTAGAAAATCCTGAACAAGCTGTGAGGTTCTTTGCAGATATCTCCCAGGAAAACATTTTTTTCTTTCTGTACTGCTGACAAACATTGGTGGTACACCAACAACGAGCACCTCTCAGAATCCCATTGGGAAAAAAGCCTTTACACTTCTCATTCTTAACATATTAAAGCACAGCAATGTCATTACAGCTGCTGACTCTGCCAAATTGCAGAAGAGATGATACCCTGGCCAAGGTAAACAGCCAATATCTTCTTAACCTTCAAAGGTTTTAATCATACGAATGGTCACACATTTATCTGAAGGTGGCTCGGGAAGTTTTAGACTGGATATTTAGACTATATGAGGTATTATAATTTTTCTGAACACTACATTACAGCATAACTAACAAAAGCAGCATAACAAGGAAATGCAGCAAAAGATTACGAGCATAACTGTTGACCTCAATTACTTAGTTTTACAAGTGTTTGTTTTTACTCTAGGAGGAAACGGCACATTTATTTTATCTAATTTACGATGACTGGCAATGTTTTTCCTTGGCAAGCTACTGTATGTCACGTCAACTCATCATTAGGAAAAATTATTTGCTCCAAATACTGATTGATTCCAGTTTTAGTGCCAATAAGTGTTTATAACCACAATTCAGATACAAAATTGCATTCTGCGGTGATTATGCTAGGCATTGGACACAACCAGCATGGCTCAAACACCAAATAAAACAGTAATACCAACACATCACTCTCTATCTTTGTATGTTTCCATTACCTTAATAAAGCATGTGAGCAATACAATGCAAAACCCCAATGTGCTGTTAATCAATTTTTATCAAATGTTGTCTTTGCCATCAGTAAAGTTTAAACATTTGCCAGAAATTCAGTTTCTTAATTTATTTTTAAGTTTAAATTTCTATTGCATAAAAACACAACAAAATAACAGCTATCCACTGTTAAAGATTTGGGATTCAGGCTGGTATCTGAGGGTGGTCTATCCATGAATTCATAAGCCATATTAACACAAATTTATTCTGAAGCTAATGTTTTTTTTTTAATACAAGAGCTCCCTAAAGGCTCCAATAACTCATCTCTGAAGTACCAGAAATACAAACTACATGAATAACTTTTCTACAGGCTTTGAGTTCAATTGTCAGCTCTTAGCTGTCTGAAGTACTCAGTACCACAATCTTGGTATTTTTAGCATTTCATTTCACAAAATATATTGTCGCCCTGGCCATCACCAGGACAAGAGCAATGAAAATGGATAGATGCTTGGGAAACATGTTGTCCTCTTTTGAAAAAAGCGATCTCATATGGGGCTTCAGTCAGATTAATTATAGCGGACGTATGCAAAATCCTGTAATGAGTGTATTTCAGAGTTTGATAAGTACCATTCTCAGTGGCAGTATGAATCAGAATGATACCCATATCCTTAATTGCTTCCATTACTACAGATTGAAAAGAACAAGAAGATATTTTTCCCCAAGCAGAATGCTTCAGTTGTTTGGTTTTGAAGAGACGTATTCATTTTGCTGGTGAGAAGTGCCAGTTCTTCTTTTTTTACAAACAACAAAAGGAAATTATAAAAAATACATAGCTGTGGTAATTATAAGCAATTGAAATGAACACCCGCAGAAAATCCCTTGTGTAAAGTGTTTTAATTTTCAGCATTTGGCAAGTTGCTCAGTTTATGGAACATAACTTGCATGCGTTCCATTATTTAGCAAATGTGCAGTACTGTATTTGATTTGGGGATTAGTTTGAATTTCTAACAAAACTATCACATATGATCAAATAAAAACAATGTAATACATCCTTTTAATTAATTTCATAATCAAAAACTGAGTAAAAGTGTAGATATGTCTTTTTATTTTCTGTAACTCATGTCTGAATTTGTTTCTGCAATCCATCTTCCAACTCACCAGCTGAGATGAATTTGAATGCTGGAAGCTAAATGTCACATTTCTAAAAAGTCTTCTGTCAAAACTTTTCTAACCTGTAATTCTTCTGTCAGCTTGCAAGAAAGCAATTTTCTATGCTTAGTTTTCGTTCTGCTTCAGAAATCACCCATTTGTGGTAGTTTTTCAAGCTGAGAAACATTCCACTTAAATGCACCCAATATTAAGCTGAAGCTTTTAAGTTAATTTCATCGGCGCAACCCTCATCCAGATTCAGAAAAACCTACTTTACCAACCTTCCAGTATTTGATCTAATACCTCTAAACTCAACAGTATAAGCCACAGGAACAAAACAGATGGAAAAAAAAATGAGGAACACCGTACAAATCTGCCTAAACATCTCACAATATGACTGTTATTCCCAAACACTTCATTAAATACACACCACAAATGATTTGAGTTTTAAAAAGAGAATGAAAACAAAATGTTGAAGTAGAATAAAAGGTAAAAGTTAATCCCACAGATTTACTACTTTTGTACCTTCTACTGAAAAGTAGCAGGAAGCAACAGTTTTTTGGCTGTTGAGTCTTCTTCAGTTCAAACACCGGAAGTCGGAATTCACCTTTACTTGTCCCTTCACAGGGAGCGTACTCTGAAGCTCAGAAACGCTGCTCATCATTGCTTGGCTCACTAAGTATGGGCCTCGTCACAGCACACGCTCTTTAGCATTTACTTCAAGAGTTAAACCATAAAATTATCTTCCTCGGCAGCAGTCACTCTGCTGCAACATGGAGCACAAACACAAGTTGCTGCTGAGGACTGCATTTTCTCGGTGCTCCACGAAAATGGGGACATTCTTAGCTCGCAGTTTGGCTGGTTTTGGGAGAAGAGTTTCTTCTTGACAAGTACAGGTAACGTGACATTTGAGGACACTGAATCATTTTTAACTATCTATACAGCGCCTTGAGAAAGTATTTAGACCCTTGCACAAGTTATTGCATTTTGTTGTTTTAAAGCTTGCAGTCCTTACCCTTCAAAGTAGTGATTGATATCGGTTATACACAGTACATAACTTACTCCACACATTCAAAGCAAAGAACAGAAAGAAATAGATTACTATTGAAAAAGAAAAATTGAAAGGTCTTACGATTTCATAATAAATTTACCTCTGTAGGTCTCTCAGTCAGCTAATGAATTTTAAGAAAGGTTTAAGCCAGGAAAACCAGGGAGTTTTCTAAACGTCTCAGGGATAAAGGCACATACAGCATGAAGAGAAGAGTATAAAAACATTTCACAGACCCTTAATATCTTTATGGTGAAGTCAATTATTAAGAAGTGGTACGCACCCAAACACTGTTGACTGTATATGTATAAGGCTGTCCTTCCTCATTAATTGAGCAACCAGGAAGGAGGAAAGTGATTACATAAGTCACACTCTTTTCCCACATCGAGTTTGAAACAAAGCACCCAAGAAAAAACTTCAAAAATGTGGCAAAAAGATTTGCACTCAGACAAGGCAAAAACTGAAATATTCTGGTCTAAATTCAATCTACAGTACATGTGATACAAACCCATCCTAGTGTATCACTCAGTCAGCACTGTCCCCAGGCATGGTGGTAGTGCCATGTTATAGTTCTGCAGGGACTGGGAAGCTTCTCAAAACAGAGGAGAACATTGAGCAAACCAGGGGCAAATCATAGAGGAACACTTGTTTCAGGTCACAAATCAGGGGAAAAAAACACTTTTCAGCAGGACAGTGATCCAAAAAATTAGTCTAAACCCACTCTGGAGTGCCTTTAGAATAAATCTCTGCCAAGATACATGGGCAAAAACTGTGTCAAACCAGTGTACAAAGTTGGTAGAGACTTGAGGGGTTGCTCCCAAAACTGTTATTTTAGAAGTAAATAAAAATACAAGAACCACTTACTAGTTTTTAGTTTGAGCATCCAGGTATGGAGCAAAAGATTGCTCATACAATGTCCATGTAAAGAGACAATGTGTCAATCATGTCGTGTATTAGTAAAATGTCACCTGAAAAATTATACTGTTTAAAACAGACACACTGCTGCCTCGTAGCGCTGGGGCCCTGGGTTCAATTCTGGGCCTGGGGTGCTTTCTGCGTGGAGTTTGCATGTTCTCCTCATGTTCGCATGGGTTTCCTCCTGGTGCTCTGGTTTCCTACCACAATACAAAGCTGGTAGGTTCATGAACTTCTGAGAAAAGTGTCCCTGGTGTGAGTGTGTTTGCGTCCGTCTCTCTGTCCCTGCCTCGCTCACATTCCTTGTCGGGATCGGCCCTGCGACCCCACGGCCCTCAGTTGGATGAAGCAGATAGAAAATGGATGCATGAAAGTGGATGGACAGTTTAAATTGACTTACTACAGTGTAACAGGAAACAAAGGGAAAAACCTAAGTTTCTCTGAGGTGGAGAGTCAATTACTTATGGAAAATTAGAGGCGAGATAGATGGGTTGCACAGAGAGAGTTCTCTGGGAGCTGATATATATTCTGAGCCACATTCGCTGCTGATGTTAAAGACTTGATTCATCTCCCCAGGGAAAAGATTAGTTGGAGTGTCTAGGGGCGTTTTATGATTTTTTTTCCAACAGGCAAGACAGACAATATTCCCAATGGAATTCAGCTTTGTTGAAGAGAATGTTTAGTTCAAGGTATATGGAATAAATGGAAAAGACACAAAGGTGATGGAGGGAAAGGTCAGTGAACAGTCACACACTCAAACTATTAACGAGGACACCTTCTGTAGACATTCAACTCCACAGCGACTCATGGTGCATTTTAATAGTTTAACCTAGGGAGGCAACAGTGGTGCTAAAGTTCAGAAAGGAAAAAAAAACAGACTTTAAGGAAACAAATCTTTTTTAAAATCATCTTGATCACTTACAATATACACCTTTGGTATATGATGGTCATAATGATGAATGTGAAAAGTGTTCTGCCTATCAAAAGGTATAAAAAGACACTGTTAATTCTTTGTCTGCAACTATTGTTAGGATTAAGATTCACTGTGATGTTTTTTAATTTCCAAATCCAAAATCAACATCTTCATGTTCCATACTCCTTTTTAATAAAATATTCTACCTCATCCTTAACGTGTACTGCTTTGGGAATACAGTATGAGGGCCGACTCCCAGTGTCACTGCAGATGTGTGTGCAAAACAAACAAGATGATAAGCAGCAGTGTAAAAAAGTAGGAAAATACAAGAGACAAATAAACCAAAACCTTACTCCTCCTTGCAGTGTCTAAATATTTTTCAAATATTCCCATAATCTATACAAGGAGAGTCACATTTTTTCACTTTTATTGTATTTGTGAATCAAAAACAGTATAATACCATGGTAACATTAAACAGGTTTTGCTAAATGGCTTGCTAGGTGTAGGGATCTACAGAACAAGGATAATCAAGCTGAATTTAGTACATTTTAAATCACCTAATATTGTGAAATATTGTGTGTAAAATCTCATAATCCTGGCCTACAAATACGTCATGCTAAGTAAAGGTTAAATATAAGCCAACTAAGAGTTAAGTTATTATAATGTACAGTAAATACTGTATATGGTATCATTTAAAATGACAATTCCTATTAAAAATAATAGGATTATGGTTTAAAATTACTATCTATATGGCTTATTAATATCTATACAATATATAATAATCTATATATTACAGTACATAAATATGATATAATAAGTATATTGCTTAACTGGAGACTAAACTGATTACATAAACATTGTACCATCAAACAGACCAGCAATGAGCAATGAAAACTTGTGGCTTTAACCTGTTCAATCTTATAGTTCAGCTTATGTAATTGTTACACTTCGGACAAATTGTGTAATTGAATTAAATGGACTTCAATAGGTACTACACAAGCACATACTCATTGTATTTAATGTACCGGTTTGATCACCTCTCGGAGCCTTGACTACCTCTTCAAATTCTGTGTTGCACAATTGAAGTTTAGCATTTGAAATTGTGTTGAGCAACCTGAACCCTTGACCATTTCAATCAGAAGAAAATACATGTTATGGATGGGTATACATGTAAATAAGGTCTAAACAGCATCCCTTAAAAGTCTAATTGGAACGCTCATTGGTGAATTTCCCTAAAAAACTTTTACTGACACACATCAACAAATTACTATAAATTATGCAAGTCTATGGAAAATGCACAGTGAGAGATTACTACTTAATTCTTTGTCATTGTGGTATACGCCATCACACCTTAACATGAGCCAGTATTCTCTAAGTCTTCTGGGCATTGGAAGAACTGAAAATGAAATAATGTTCTATATAATAATATGTAATGTAATTCATCTATTATCCACATCTTGGATTCACTCCTGTAGTGAGGCTGTCTAAAGATTCTGGTCTGGTAGTATAATGTACTTTTCAACCTAAATGTCATTTTTGCACAACCACCAATTACTCAGTTCAGAGAACACAGGATTCTATAGGCAGATTGTGAGTATTTACATGGAATTACATGGAAGTTCAATTGCTAAACCCAGTTGATACCACCTGAGACTGTACAGGATGTATGGTAGTTGATCTAGAAATTGATCATGAAGCTTTTGCAAATGCATCTCCTTCTTAAATCTCTTCACATTTTAATGAAACTGTGTTAAGGGTTTTCTTTTATTATTGGTTGCATTTTTATGTTTTTATTTGATAGTGTTCTTGCTTTGAAATAGACCTGCATATGGATCAACAAATCACCACTCTTGGGCAGGCCTTTAAAGTTCACAGCTGAACTCCAAAGAACTTGGGTTTCCAGAAACATTATATAGTGCTGAAGGGTGTCATCTCGATGCTCTGAGCACGAGCTTTTCTTCCACAAACAGTCTTGCTCAATATCATTTTGGATATTAAAAACCAATTAAAATTCTCATTACAGTCTCATTTGAAATAATAAGCACACAACCCCCCAACCTATACCCGCTGAAGCTGTCAAGTGGCCTCATTAGAACTAATTTGTGGATGTCCTAGATACAGTTCTAAAAAATAGAATTAAACTTAACTGATAACAGGGTGAATTCAGCCATAGACAAAAAAAAAGACTTTAGCGTTTAATCCATCACAGATAATGCACAAAAAACAGGAGGTGAATCTAAATTTTTGCACATATCACCCATATGGCACACTATCAGCACACTGCACTGGGCATATACAGTACCACTCCACTCAAGCATGGACGAACTGGAGTGTTCATCAAGCTTGGCTAGAATATATAACTGCTGCATGTTCGTGCCAACTGACCACTAACACAGCAGAAAGCCACGGGCAATTCATACACAAGATCACGACAAAGCTGGAAGCTGGAAAAAGTTATTTTCTGTACAAGTGCTAGGCCATTTTTCATAAAAGCACTTCTGACTGGCTAATGTTCATTTCTACAAAGAGCCTTCAACCCCCCAAGTACAAGTAGGTGACTACTGAAACTATACCAAATATCTAAGGCAATACAATGTGTGTGATATTATTATTATTTGTTATACTGTAGTAGTAACAGTAGAAGGAATAACAGAAATAGTGGCGGTAAGTAAGTAATAAGAATGCCTTGCATTTGTATCATACTTTTTATCCTGAAGGATACCAAAGAGATTTACAATGAGAAGGAAAACCACTTCATCTATTACTGAAGTGATGTACGACAGCCAATTGGTGCAGGCATCCCCACCACACAGGAGATTATGTAGAGGAGTGATAAATCATTTCACCCACTGAATTACAGGGGAAATTTAGGTAGGACTAATTGTGCAAATCCAAAGAGTGCTTTTACCAGGACTCTGGGGTAAACACCACAACTCGGACAAACGGTGCCTTAAGATCTTTAATGGTCAGAAGGTCAGGACCTCAATTTTACATCTCACCAGAAGGCTTTCACCTGCTACAGCACAGCACAGTGTTTCCCTGTCACCATACCGGGGAACTGAAACAGAATTCTGCTTGAGAAGGAAGATTCACCAGCACCATGTGGGCTTACCTGCGCAGCCCCTCACCTCTCATATCTGCACAGGACCAGCCTTGCGTACCTTCGATGATCTGACGGGATCAGAATACAAGGTGGCAACGCTGCTGCCAGGGTTCAATAGCTGCAGCAACAGTGATAGTCCTGAGGCCAATGATACTGATTGAAGCAGCACCCGAAACAAAGCTAGCACTATGGAGAAAGTGCACCAGTACAAAATGGAGCAAACACAATAACAGGGGCTGGCACACAAGGTCGAGCAAAAGGCTGAAGATCTATAACCTTGTTCCTTGTGACATTGCCAAGGGTGCAGTGCAGTTTCGGGGATCTTTTAATAGGCAGGTCACTGGAAAATAAGCACGGAAAGGTAGCCAAAGGGTAGAGGTTTTTAATTTACAGTGTAATTTATTTTCTTCAACGTTTAAATCAAAGATCTACTTATGCTCTAATGACACTTCTAAAAAATCCCCTCTTTTAACAACTGGGTAGCTCAACTGCTTGCCAGTACCAAAACCTCATTCAGCGTTTCACTCCAAAACCCAAAAGGCCCACATTTCCCCAGGACTCCCCAGGAAAACCCGCTGCTCCGTGGATCCCAAGGGAGGAGCACATAACAGAGGCTCTGCTCTCTTCCTTGGCAGCAGAGGAAGGCAAGGCATCTTGTCTCCACCTACTGCCGTCTTACAACTGTGGGATAAGTTTAGCAGCAGTTCTGTTGACTGTAAATCATACTGTCTAACTTACTAAACCCTAGTGAGCAAATCTCTCATTTAGTAAGTGCAATGAGATTGATTTCGGATCGGTTCTTCAGCTATGTGCATTTATTCAAGTGACAGCTGTAATTTGCATCTTGCATCAGGTTGCCGTTTTGCATTTAAATTCATCATTACCACCCATGTTTTCTCTAAATTTCCCCAGGTTACCAGCATCAAAGATATAGTGTTTAGCTGCAGCTATCCATTCTATGATTCACTTAAGGATTCCAGGTTGTAATGAAGGAAATGTACAGTATATGCCATTCTAAATTTCCCAGAGCTCAAGAGGAGTAGTTAGTGGAAACCTGGCTGTTGGAGAGTGGGAGGCCATTCTAATATTTCATACTTCTATGGAAAATGGCTATGAAGCAAATCAAGAGAGGAATCAGTACAATCACAATCTTTAGGTGAACTGTGGAAAAGTGCGCTTCCATACAAAAGCCTTGGTGACCTAACTTCATCTTGCATAAAAATGTCATCCTCAAACATACTGGTTAAGTTAAAGGTGGCCTAATGGTTTCAGGACGATAAAAAAGTTTAATGTTTTGAAAATGTTTGGGAAAACCTTTCACGCCTGTGAGGTTGGGTACATTAAAAATAGCAACCAGGGCCACACATGTACAGTACATATTACTGCAGCTTGTTAGCTAATTTCCACACAGCCTGTCGTCCTTAGACTTTGCCTTTCATACAGCTGTGCATGACAGGGATTTGTTATGTGAAACAGGTAATTTGCAGCAATATCAGAATCTTATATGCAAGGAGCATCTTCTCATCATAACCAAAAATGTGCATCCCCCGTCAGTAATCCAGTAGTGAGCCAAGAGCCTTCTGGAGTACTCATGATTAATCCCAGCACTGCCTCTGAAGAGAGGTGATAATATGATCAATCTATATCTCGGCGGATTAAGACCCCTCGGCAATTTATTGAAGTATTTAGCAGTGTTGTGGAAATGCCACTGGATGAATCTCATGGGGGGAAAAAAAAACGATGTTCAGGGACAGCCAAACCAGAGACAGCCAGTTGGATTGTGCCTTAATGAAACCCCAATAAAGCCTGACCCCGAGCCAAAAGGCAAATATATTAAATCAACGCCAAACCCTTGTGCACAACAAAAAGGAAACTTATTAAACGCCTGAACGGAAATAATAATTGCATGATTCATTCGTTTGACACGCCACAATAAGCCTGTTGTTGTGTGAGGAGGGGATGTTTCCTTTTCCATATATTTTGCTCTATTAAAAGTCCCATTTACTCCGTTACTACATTGAGCTCACCCAGACATAAATAAAATGCTATTTTTGGGGGGAGAAAAAACAACCACAAAAGCTGACGAGTCAGAGCCCAACTACAGCTTGCTCTTAGCCTTTTAATGTTTTAGTTAGTGAAGACATAAGCCTCCTGAGTTTGTCTACACTAATCTTAAGTCAGACATTGGAATAATATTTCATCAAAAGCAGGAAACTGTTCCAGAAATACATCTGAAGCAATGTGACTAATGGGCTATATCCAAGCTGTCTTTCAGAATATGAGTATTACTTCACATTTATCTTTCTAAAAAAATCCAGGCAAGAACAGCCATTTCATCACAAAGGCAGAGACCATCTCATATTACTGCACACAAAACAAACATTTTGTGCTGAATATTACATACCAGAAGCCCAACATACGGAAACATTTTTGCAATATTTCTGAAATACACTTGGGAAGGAACAAACGGACATAAATTATTGATTGGCTTAAAATATGAAACTCTGTTGACCTTCTCAAAATAAAAAAAAATATATTGAAGATGTTCAAAAATGATTTTTAATAATAAGTTCTGAATACAAATATAAACAATAGCATTATATTGAAATGAATCTCAGGTTCTAGATTGTTCTCTGGAATCGTTGCACCGCCTTGTTGTTCAATCGCAGGTTAATTGGTTTGGCTTAAGCACACATTAATTCTGACTATGTCATACAGATCAAATGAACTAATTACTTAGCTGCGTCATTCAAATAAGGTATGACAGGAACAGGTTTCACCGTGCAAAAAATAAAAAATAAACTTTTTTTGTTTATGATACACAAAATATTGGATGATGAAACCTGGACTCTCCTTATCTTCTTCACCTTGTGATAAGGATGAGAAACTGCGAAATCAACAGCCGCCTCAGGCAGGTTATCGGCACTAAATTAAAAGATAAACACATAATTACCGAGAAAAGTAAACACGTTCAGGGGGAAAAAAATCTTTGTATGCTCCTATTGTAACAAGAACACTTCATGAAAAAAAAGGAGAGCACATTATCTTGGAATAGCAACAGTTCTTACATTGAACGCTCAACCCCTACAATGATCCCCTAAGAAGGGAAGAAGCAGCTGCTTCATTGATTTGAAAGACTTTGCTCCTGTCCATATATCTTAGTAACTGCAGAAGTCGCGGTGTAAAGCTTCCATTTACTGCTATGTTAGAATTCCATTAGCAGTGTCATCGAGGGAGTAAATCAGCATTTTAAAGTCAATTACACTACCACGATTTAAAACAGCTTTTCTGTTGGGCCTAAGAAGAGCAGCCACCACAATATGTCACTATCGTTTCATCCCTTCAAATAAACTCGGACCCGCTAATCAATTACACTAGGTCATAACAAGTTCTCTTATTTTAGATGCATTATATGTAAAAAAATACCAATTGCTTGCTAACAACAATTCATTCAGTTTCAGTGCAATTTACTGACAATAAGAGATGAAAAGCAAATATATTAATGAAACATTATATACATATTGTAACAAGCAACCTGCGATATTCAGGCAACAACCATATGACAGTCAAATAAACCTTATGTCTATATTACGAACACTATTTATCAGGTGTACTGAATACAACTAATTAGTTCTAAAATTGTCTCTAGAGTTCTAAATAAATGCTATAAATGATTACACCACAGGACTGATTCCAGGCTCTGAGCCATCTGTGCCATTCTTTGCTATAGTTTGGAGTGTCCATTTGCGCTGAGTAGATCTGAGTGTTACTGGGCACTAGAGATGGTAGGGCCATCCAGTTATCAAAATTAAACATCACTAGACATTAGCTTCTGGACTACATGTGAGGCCATCACATCCTACAATATTCCACTCAAGCGCAGACAGTTCTGTTACAGCTCAATATGAAAAGAAATGTGTGCTTTCACACAATTTACAATGACACATTTATTTATAGTTCTCTCAGGTACACTTTCCCAGGAAAGTGTGGCACTAAAGTAAGCTGAATTACAACTAGCAAAGCATGAGCAATGGTGAAACAAACTTCCAAGGGTCTGTATTTTTCATGGACAGCGGGAAATGCTTTTCTTTACACAAAGGGTTGTGGGTGTATGGAAGAAGCTGCGCAGCAATGCTGTTGAGTATTCACAGGGATTCTGGAGGGGCGATATGCTTGATTTGTAAAGCAACGAGTCAAGCAAGATGAGCCTCTTTTATTTTACCTTTTTATGTTCTAATGCAATTGTACTGCATTAATTTAATGAATCTGTGGAAACATTGGAAAAAAACTGCCAAAGCATACTTTGCAAAATGCAGTATTAACTATGTATTATATGACACCCGTGCATATCTTTCTACATTCTGTGAGACCTTGTTTTTTCAAGTTACATACCCCCCAAAAAATGAATAGCTCCTGCTGTGCTACTGCTAAGGTGGAAATTGAAGCTGTATGCAAGTGTGATGTATTCTCAGTGGACTTCTTTGAGAGAAATGTGCAGCACATTTAACAGAGCCAGGTTCTGGATACTGCATGTCAAAAAGCTCAAAGAGTGTCACTGCACTGTAACTTGTGTACTGAATGCATCATTAGACAGAACACAACCTGCCTGCCGGTCTTGTTCTATTTCATCATGGTATTTTTCAGTAATAAAGGGAAAGAGGCATTGCTATATCACTTAATTTCCAATATCCTCAATGCATGTTGGGTATTAACTGCTGCTGACAGTGGCAGAAGAAAGCAAACTGAAAAAACTGTGTGTTTTAAAAGACAGGAAAAGGCTTTAAGGGAGCTTAAGCTGTCAAAACAGGCATAACTTGGAAACGTTATAAAAACCCACTGAGAAAAAGGGAAGCTGTTCCATTCTATTACTAAAAGATTGCATTAGTACTGACCTTTAAATAGGCACTGAGAAGTACCTGGTAAGGCCTTTTTTACTTTGCAGTTTTACTTATTGGTCCCTGTAAAAGATAGTGACCTTTGTCAAGTGTTTGTCAACTTGTAACCCAAGAGACAGCTAGTGTTCTGCATTATACAATAGCTTCTGAACTGGTGTAACTGGCATTGCATTTGTTTATCTCATGCTCTGATTTTCCTTGCTTACATTAATATTATCTCATTAACAAGGTGGTCCACATTAAAGAAAAAATATATTATCTAATATTTAGTAATAGGGCAGCATATTGATGCAGTGGTTAGCATTGCTGCCTCATGTTGCTGACGCCTTGGGTTCAATTCCTGGGTTACTGTCTGCGTGGAGTTTGCATGTCCCCCCCCCCCCCCCGCCCCACCCACATGTTCCCATGACTTTCCTTCAGGTGCTCTGGCTTCCTCTCACAGTACAAAGACAAAATGGTAGGTCACTTGGCATCTGGAGAAACTGCTCCGGGGGCGAGTGTGTGTGTTCATGTCTGCCTTGAGCCCTTTGCTTGCCGGGACGGGCTCGGTCCACCCCGTGACTCTGTATCGGACGGTGGATATTTGGCCAGATGCACACCCCTTGTGTTACATGGTTTGATGAAAACCCTGTGTGAACCCAGTGTTTTCTTCTCTGCTCAGACTATGAAATAGCGTGTCATATGGCTCTTTTATGCCCTAGGGTGGTAGATCAGCGACATGTTGTGTAATCCATGGCAAAGCACAACGTGGGCTTAGATACTGTCCTACTTTCACTTCCTATGATTAGCAGATTCCTGTCTGTGATCATCACAAAACCATACCTTTCGCCGTTTTTAACCCTCCTTCATGTCCTGTTTTACCGGAACTGAAAGTGGCTTCTGAGCATCAGACAAATTTGCTTAAGAAGAATATCGGCTATTATCTGTGACCGTTATCACCTTTCACAGAATACCTTAAGTGCAGCTTTGAGAGGTCCTGTGGAGATAAATACTGTATCGACAGGAAATAGAACCCTGCTATTCCCTGTATATAAATTACTGAATAGCCGTCGGTAGACGTGACGCCACACCACAAGTGACAGACCCTTTACCATAAAAACAGAGAAAAACAATCAAAGTTACTTTCATTATAAAAGTTGCCTGCGGTATAGTTTTTCAGACAAGTGCTGGGCAGGACTGATTATTGGGACTGTGACACAGGAATGTGAATCATAAAGTGAACACAATTATATGAAAAACAAATACACACCATGTCTGGTTAACTAAACCGGGTGTTTTATGAAAATTATTTTCTACGGCTTGTTCAGTATTACATTAAAAATGTAGTATATTCTTTCATAAAATGAATATGATATGGAAATAAACAGTGAAAACACTTTTTAGACTTTGAAAGGTTTAAAATAGATGTTTAAGCTTTGCTAAAAAAAACTTCCCTGTAATTCTCATTTCATCTACAAATTAGAAAGCAACAAGATTATTAAGGGTTAAATTCAGATTATATTAACATAGAAAGTTCTCTATCCCTCCACCAATGATGGATATCTGTAGTTCAGACACTAATGACCCCTCAAATTTTCAATCATTAATATTTAAAATAGAAAGGTGTCAGGAGCCTAAGGTTTTCTGCCCGATGTCACCAGCTTCACCCATTATATACTGTAGCAAAAAAGAAAGATCAAAACTCACATGCACTATGTCTGCATCATTGTGGATGGGGAAACAAAATTTTGTAAAGATAATTAGTTTAGATTAAAGAAATGCATTAGCGAGCCTAGAGACTTCAAATTTACTTTAAAAGGATACTGCCTACTGAGAAAGCTATTATCCCCACAATAAGCATGATGTATTTAAAATCTTCTGGGACAGTATGGCTATTCTAATGCAACATCTGCTGGGAAAGGAGATCAGCTAATTGCAATGACAACAGAAACCAACAGACATTTAAAAAGGACCATGTTTCCCCACAAGACAAGTCGATGCTTTTAGTTTTACACATAAATTGCACTTTGTAGATTTAGAGTACACTAAGGGTGATGAAGAGTTTCATTGACCAGTCAGCACTCTGCTGCCTGGGAAGAATTTCCATAATTATATAACCACAGATAATTCTGGGTTAAGTCAAACGAATCTCTTAATCTCTGCCGGGACCTAAACCAAAGCCACAAAACCCATTTCCTGTATGTCAAAAATGACATTTGAGCCCAATTTGTTAGACATGAGAAAAGCAAAAGGTCCACAGGTCACCCAGGCCTGATTATCAAGTCCAAATTCCCTCACCAGCTAAGGCACACTTTTTGGTTGGCTAGCCAGACTCCCTCTAGTTAAGCAGGGATCTAGTTTTGATCTGCTCCTCTGAAACATAGTTTCTCACTTTCCCTTTTTTCAGAAGCCTAATTAAACTCCAAAGAAAGCTATTAATGATGACACAAATTAAATTGTTTCCATTCATGCAGTGTGAACGGGCTTTGGACTAAGTGGTGAAAACCAATTAGTTATGCTAGATTCCGTTTAGAAAAGCAAAGCAGCTTCCATGTACTGTACTTGTAAATACTGCTTCAAATTTCTTTTAACAACTGAACGCTGTTATCTCCAGATAGACATGTGTGGATCAAGTACTACGCAGCACAAACAACAAGAAGAAAACAATAAGCCCTTTAAAGCCAAATGGTGCTTTAATTAGGGAACACAAGAACTTGTACGCGAAGATTAATCAGATTTATAAACTGAAAATCAAAAGCCCAACTGTTAAATGAATGCCCATGGGATGGAGAAAAACTTAACTAAAATGAAAATTACAATAAATTTTGCCAGTATTCCATGAACATTTTGGTTAAAGAACTACCCGACTCCCTCTGTAGCCCACAGCCAAATAAAAGTGAAAAACCTGATGCAAAAGACTCCTGCAAAAAGTTTTTATAAAAACAAATTAACTTTAAACATCTAAGCAATTATTTTAGACAAGAAAATTCCTATGCATGAGGTTGTATTGTGCTGTTTTTTATTATCGGGAAGCATGAATATTATTGTTTTGTAACTGTGGTTAAAAAGCAATACATACAGTACAGTCACGAAAAGCCATCACACATTCTGTTAAAACACTGAAACTGGATTAAATGCAACTTTAATGTCTGAATTAAACAAAAAGTTTAATAAAATTTACTTTGGGGTCAGTATTAATTTATATACACAGTATTGTGACACTTACATGTTCAACATCTTGTAGAGGCATGTTAAAAAAATGAACTTTGTATACATTAGCATAACTGAGGTTGGCGCATATTTTGTGTCAGGGAAAAGAAAAAAATAGCAGCTACTTTAGTATTTTTTTTCTACAGTCTTAAACAATGTGTTGGGTTAGTCGTGAACAACAAAACCAAACAATACAAAAATCTCTTCCAGAATTAATGAGCTTATCAGGATGCAGGATGCTGTCATTTTCTTCACCTACAAATGTATTTCTTCGGAAGCAGAGGGCTTTAATTCCATGTTTCCCCCTCGAATATCAGAATATAATTTCCTTTCTAAATGCTGATAAAACATTTCTCTTACGGACTGGCTGCTTTTGTAGGTAACAAAGCTAAACACAAGCTTCGCCACTTTATCATCACCCAGGCGCTTTTTCGTGACAATGCAGACCGCAGTGGGAGATGTAATTTCAACCTCCAAGATACTTTCATGCGCTGCTGCTATCAAAGCAAACAAAGTGTAATAATTTGCAGAAGAATCAATGGTAATCAGGGTGTCTGGAGCTTTTTCATCCATTAGGGATTCTTGCAATAAGACCACTGAACTGACAGCCCTAGAAACGATTGCGTGGCACCATAGCGTGCATGCTAATACTTAGAGCCCCACTTCTTATAGATAATTCCATTCCAGTAGCACTTTAATTACCACACATCTACTTCAGAGGCCTCGGTTTTAGCATAACTCTAGCACATAAACCCTAAGGTCAAAACTGGACTGTTCAACTTTTCTTTTGTTGATCCTGCCATTACTCATGTGTTAAGCTTCTGACACCTACTTCATCACCGTGTAATGACTTTCTACTGCAGCATAGCTATCTACCTTACATTGGATAAACCGGTACTTCATGAGTTCATTTCATGACTCAGGGTTATGGGAGTGTTATATGTTTGCGCTCATCAAAATGTAATTGCTAATGACTCTGATAATTGAATTGTTCTTTTCACTAACGCGACTACACTTTTGACTTGGAGTGGTTAGCATTACTGTATCACAGCGCTGGGGCCCTGGGTTCAATTCCTGGTGTGCTACCTTTGTGAAAACACTGTATAACCTACAGTACTGTATGCATATAACGCATATAACCTAATATTAAACACTACTGTATGCCAAGGCCTTAATGAGGAGTAAGAAAAGATGTAACAAAATGAATGAGCATACATACTTGAAAAACTAAAAAAGTAAGCACTGGAGCCAAACATGTCACTTGAAAAAGCAAATCTCAAAATTTTTCAACGCACTCTCTTAGGGAAGTCCCGTTCAGTGAACCATTTTATTTCTAATCTTTCAAAGCAAATCATATTTTGAATAAAGCTTGTGCAGCAAGACTGGAGCTGTAAGCAATTATTCTCTCTAATCCACCGTTTCATCCTAAATACCAAAAGCATCTTTGGGGGCGCAATAATCAAGGTACCAAAGAAGTATGTGTGCTTCCTTTGAGGAAATTTATACTCTTTTGGATTAACAGAAATGTCTGAAGTAAAAAAGAATCTTCAGAAACTAAATGCTTTAAAAAATAAGAACCTTACCGTCCACATCCAATAGTTCAGTTTCAGCTTTACTTTCACATGATTTCAAAATAAAGCAGACACAGCTGAACTTTTGAAGATTAAAATTTAGTGCCATTTCACATCCTGGCTGAGTTTTAAGTCCTGGGCAGTAAACCTAACCTAACCAGAAACACACCATACTGTACCTGAAGCAAAGGAAACAAAAAGAAAACACTTTTTAGAAACTGACAAATTCCTGGCAGAATGAATCAGACTGAATTTAATTATTTAAAAAGTATCAGGTATTAGTTGTGTATTGATTTTGGTAATGAATCTGACAAGATTGTAGTGCATGTCTATATTATTTATTGTTCTGAACTGACAGGCCAAATGCAATAACGACAATGAAATGATGCAAAGAGGCAAATAAAACAACTATGCACAGGGTAGAAAAAAGGAAACCAAAACTTTTCTATGAAGAAAATAAACTCTAGCAAGAGAATATGAAATCCTGCCGCAATCTATCCCTTCATATCCTCCAATAAATCAATGTCTTCTGGTAGCTATAGTTTGAGGTCACAGTTTTACATTAATGGGAAAGTTTTATTGCTACACGAAGAAGCAGCAGAGCATAAGACCTCTCTGAACTAGTTAACGCGTTATAAAGACCCTTAATAAATTAGTCGGCTTCATCCTATGATCATTATTCTGTCATTAACATTTTTAATTAACATATTTGCCTAATTTGGCACCAAAAGAGTTTTTCCAGAGCAGCCAACTACTTTATTTTTTGTATATTTATAATAAAATACAGCTTTTGATCTGAAAATAACCAATCAAATACGGAACAACCTGCAAAATCCCCATATCGTGTAACAGAGGAAGCCAATCCCTTTGTTTTATCATTGAAATCCAACAGATTGTGTGTTGGGTGTGTAGACATCGCCCCCCAGTAGTCTTGTACAGCAAGTAAATGTGCAAATAAAAATTGAAAAAAGAGCCAGGTAGCTCATATGGAGATTAAAAGTTCTGGAATGAGCAAAGATTCTTCTCATTAAACTTGAACATATTAGTATGCAGTCTATTCCAATTACTGTACCTACTGGGAAATGAAGAGGAATCACAGAACTGAAGAAATTCAAGAGAGAAACTCCATTCCTTTCTATTATGGAGACGCAAGCTTAAAGACAATTGGAAAAATATGACCATTTGTTGAAGGCAACATAAACTACATTAAAACCATTATAAAAGTGGTTGTGATAGAGTGAAAATAAAAGCAGATTATAATACCAAGGTTTTTGAAACATTTAACCAGCTACAATCAGAAGCAGTTCATGTTTGTCAATTGCAAAATTTAATAGCAGTATTGCATACTAATTAACTATACCCTGACAGAGAACTGTAATCTTTAAAATAGTCAGCAAATCATATACAGTATATATAGGGTTATATATACTGTAGGCAGACGGTATCTATAGTAAACTACTGTATATTATTGTTTCCAATAAGCATAAGGGTCCCGAATAATGAAAACATCTATTTTAACTTTTACAGGAAAGGAAGGTGTTAACAACACATTAAATAGGAGAATTGGAGTACACACTGCACACACTCCAGATTGAAACAGACATATGTTCCAAAATAGAAACATTAGTCAGTATTAGTCAGGTATTAGAAACCATACCAAATGTGAAAGAGGAAAAGTGTCTGGAGTGAATAAAGTATACATAGCCGGTAGAAAGCAAACAAAAAAGACAGATCAAACATAAAAATGAAATCCTTAACTCGTCACCTTAACACCTTAAATATCACAACCACCATCCACACCCTCCCACATGCAAAAATAAAATATTTAGTCAGAAACACAATGTGATGCATTCAAACATTATTGTTGTGTGGTACCATGCAAAGAGGTCTCTGTATACTATACATATCATTATGAACACAACATTTAAAAAAATAGTTGTGCATTGACTTGAACACATCTTAAAGAACAAGGTATTAAAGGTAAATAAGTTTAAGGTAATTCTAAATGTCAGACTATGCCATGTCATGTTATATGTTACACTATGTCATGTTACAGAACTTATACGATTTTTACTCTATGCCTGCAGAACTCAAAATACACCAATAGTTCTAGGACACTGCTTTGTAAAGTATTTATTTTTGCCTACTGCAATGCTGAATCAATATCATCAGTGCCAACGCATGGCCATGCCATGAAAGAAAAGCACTTCTGCAACCTTCTGATGAGACTTAGATAGCCATCAATGCCCTACAGGTACTTTCTTTCCCATCTCAAGAATGAGTATACCACTAAAGTAGATAAAAAGAAAAACAATCCAGGTGGCCAATAATATTATTTCTCATTAGTTAAAGTACACTCAAAAGGTCATTTTTTGCTCAAGACAAGTTCTGTTAAGCAAGGCATTTTGTTTTCTTTCCACTGTTTGTAATATTAGACAGTTTATTCCATCAAATCTATTTTTCTTGGTTTTGGGGCCCAATTGTTGATGCCCACATTACTGCACTATTGCCAGTTCCTGCATGATTAGAAGCGAATGTCTTCATGCTCTCATCCTGCCACAAGACTCATGAAAACATCAAATAGTCAATGGGTGCCAATAGGTACAATATCTGATGAAATACTAGATTAGATCTCCGTCCATCCGTCCATTATCATCAAGTGTTTTACCCCGACAAGAGTCGAGCCTCGTCAGGAAGGAAGCATGGGCTGACTGCCCTCTCCCGCGACTGGACACCAGCTCTTCAGGGAGAAAACCGAGACACCTGGCCCAAAAGAGTAAGCTCCATACACACAAACAGACGCCTGAAGCCAAGATCAAACCCAGGAGCAGCGAGGATGTAGTGTTGACCGCCACACCACTGCAGAGAAAATATTCGAAATGTTTAGTTACGTAAGAAGGCAGGCGTTTGATTCCCAGTTATCTCGGCGTGTGCTGGTGAGATAGTGAGAACAGCTCATTTTCTGTGGCTGCAGGCAAGTCGGACACTTTTCAAAGGCTGTTGCAGGGACCAGCCTTTGCATCATACCAAAATCTCCCCAGAGCACACACACATAGTACAGAGCAGTCCGGAGAAGAAAGACTCTCCTCCTCGCAAACTGAAATGCATGCTTAAACAAACGGGCACACTATGAAACAGTAAAACTCTTAAAAGGCTGCAAGAAGAATTAGTAAACTTTTGCCAGGCAGACAGACAAGACTAACATCTGTGATGGCTGCACAATGTGCCTTGCATATTAATGACTAAGAGTTCAGGCTGGAAACAGCACAGCTGCAAGCATCCATTGATGCAAGGGGAAAAAAAGGAAAAAGTAGTTACACTGAAGCCTTGTGATTTACACACACAGACGGATAAACACGCACAGACAAAAATAGCCTTGCTTCTTTTAAGACGACGGTGATCATTGATTAAGTTTAACAAATTGAATCTAGACTTATTTATTAACACTGGTATTTAGGAGCTGAGAAGACTGTTCATTGGTCCATTCAAGTGAGTGATGGAGAATATTGCAATAATTGTGGAACTCGTTTAATTTACCTTGAATCTTCATTTCTATGTGCTTGTGGGGAATGGGCTCTATCAACTTTGAAAAGGCATCACTAATGTGTTAATACCTTCATTTAAAATAATACTAGCTAATTTGCATACATCCACAAACGTACACTGCACGTATGTAAAGAAAGTAGTTTCAGTTAAAAAGGCACGAAATGTTGCATAAAGAAAGAGCTACGTATGTTAGAACTGTATTTTTATATTGTTTTCACTTTAACAAAAATGAAAAAAGAATCACACTAGAAACAAAGTCTTCTGACCAAAAGCAGCTGATGAAGTGGGATCCCTTTGTGAAATGCAATCATTATTTATTAAATAATTCTGTATTGGTTTAAATTAGTGTTCCAGATCCCCCACTACCAACAATGGTGCTTGCTAATCCAAAATTGATCATAGTGTTGCAAAATATGTGTAAACTTAGGACTCAGTGGAATCGGAGCTCCCCATACTGTGAAATCACTCAGCAGCCCTGAAACTGCAGCTAGGCTTTGCAGCCCTTATGAATTCTTACTATGGTATACGATGTTTAAATCTGACTATAATTGCAGTAAATCACTGTGGGATCTTGTTAAAATATTATAAGACCTTACCTTATACCTTACCTCCAAAATTGCATGTAATATTTAAGCAAAACATCATAAGAGCATAACAAATTTGCTATGGAAAACATTCAAAAGTGTATTTTTATTTATGCATTCATGAAGTGCCTAAGATTCCTTTTCATAGCCAATAAAAATGCTAATCATTTTTCCTTTTCTAAAAAAAACATCTTTGTGGAGGGAAAAAAAAAGGTTGAAATCCTCACATTCTTTTCCTCAACATTGCCTGCTTGTTTATGCCGCTTATTTTACAGAAAAGCGGTCACCAAAACATTGGTGAATATCAAGCACCCTTTCTGTGGCTCTGAATCATTATGACAGAGAATAATTTCATTTATGCGGGACTTTAAGGGCTCACCACACCATATGACACTAGCAAAAGGGAAAGGATTAGGAGCTGTCAGGTTCTAAAACGCTGGCTGAAATGTATTCATTGAAAAGTTCTACAAGTAATAATCAAGATCATATCCAGCAAAATAGCTGTAATGAAAAACAGATGAGCAAAGCAACCCAAGACCTGCCTTTACTGCTTCTGCATTTCAGAAACATAACAGATGATTGCCTAAAACATCAACACATAGCACACATGTGGAAAAAAAATATAAAGAAATATCTAACATATGCCAGATAGTCAGACCTTTGAAAAATGGGTCTGATTGGGTATTTTGCATATTTCATCACAATCTTCTCCATTTGCCAGCACTGAGAATGAAACCTGATTCTTGGATTCCTGCATTGCTTGTGAGATGAGCTTTTGGAGAGAGCTCTCCTCCCACTGATATAATTACGTTTTTCTGGGACACTGATGTGTCATTTGTCAAGAAGCACAGGCGTTTTCCTCATAAAGAGGAAGATAAGATACTGGGTAAAGGTAGCAGATTCACTTATCTTGTTCGCATTGCTCTACAAGATTCTGTGTCCAAACAAGGTCAGACTCTCTCTTATTTTAGCAAAGCTGATCATTCAAGTTCTAATCCTTCCTCCCCAATGAGTTTTGAGGTGATTGGCACTCATTTGTGTAATGACAAAATGAAATATCTCAATCACCCTCTTGTACAGTGAAGGTTAGTTCTTTAATGCTTTCCTATAAATGCACTGGAGAGGTTGGGGGAGACAGGTGTGCAAACAATCCAGTTCTTCACTCAGATTACAGATTATGGAAAATAACATGGTGTGTGAAGCCTGCACTGTGAAGCACAACTCCATGACTGCAACTGCAGTCCCATGACAATTATGAAGACCTTCCATCGTGTGTTGAACTTAAATAACATGCATCTTTCTTTACTTGGAGAAAAACAATAAAAATCATAATTATATGTGCACAGATGAATATTGTCTTTCAAAAACTAGAAGAAATAGGAGTTTCCTTTATTCAAAATCTTACTCAAAATCTTGTGCGCCATACAGCGAGACTCAGTCTTTTCCACAGAGATGCCGATGGCACTGAATAAAAAAAACACTGCTGTTGTTTTTTTCTTCTCAGTCAGAAAAATGTGAGGGATTTGCTTTCAGAATTATTTCTTTACTCTGAATGGCAGACACTGGGCATCGGCAAAACTTATAAAATAAGTTATAAATAAGTGAAGTGAGATGCACTACTATTGCCATCTTGGCTCTTTAAAGTGTCAATGCTTGTCCAAACAAATTAAGGACATGTCTCCTGAACAAGTGGCTCTAATCATTCGCTTTGTATTTAATAAATAAGCTGAAAAAAAAGAGTTAGATAACTACAGTGCTTATAGAAAATGTTCTATATACTGTAAATACACATTTAATATTCAGTTTGTTACCTTCTATTTTTCAGCAAATTTCACTGATTGCACTCCAGCGCTGAAACAGGAAAAAAAAGCAATCTAAATTAAGAGCTTAAAGTCTTTATGGCCTGATGTCCTAAATTACAAAATGCAGATCAATACTTCATTTAATCGTGACATTTAAGAAATGTCTTTGAGTATCAATACGTGTAAATGTTCTTTCGGGGTTTTCACAGCCTGATTTGTTCGAAGAAAATGAATCAAAAATGGTGAAGCCTGCTTCTTAAAATAATAAAGGTAACAGGTCATTTAGATAAAAAATGTTTAAATAAATGTCAGATACAAAGACCTGCACATGAATTCCCTCATTCAAAACCTGTTCTAACCAGAGTTGCTCATATCTTTTGGACAGGAAGACATCTTGTGCAAAATTAAGAAAACAAAGACCAAAGTAAGACTCAGCACACAGAAGTACTGTTCATATCTGCTTGTTAGTTGAAGAATCCAAATGTCATTATGTAATTTGTTAATTACAAGGTCAATCAAAAATCATTTTCTACTCAGCATCTACACACCTTTTCAAATTGTTTACATTTATTGCCTTAGAGTTCTCCGTAAACTACGCATTCTCCTCGCCAGTTTCAAGTGAAATAACACATACAGTATCGGTATTCCGAGACGTGCTTACTCATTTGTTGACAATTTGTCTCTCTCAGGACTGCTCAGGATCTTATAGCTCATCATATACAGTATATTTATGGGACCAGATACTTGGTAAAGACAGTGACCAATGTAGCATTGCAACTTATTTGAAAGATGCCCACGTGACACCAGAGGGAGTGAAAAGGACTGCTGGAGGCTTTCAGATCAATTGCTATCATGCGATCTTGGAAGCACATGCAACCTGGTCTCTTTGAAGAAGACTATATAAGTGGACTGCCCAAAGTTATCACATCTATGCAAACAGCATGCAAGAAGCACAATGGAGCCAAGTGCAGCTGTGGTCCTTCTATTAGTAGGAACCTCTACGTGACGTTAGACAACATGTTAATGGACAGGCCTATCTCAATAATGTGTCAAGGATATCCAAGGCATCAGTCTCATATCATCCTGTTCTGCACTTCCTACAAGACAACGCACATCACAGGAGACATACCTGCATCACCCTGCAACTCACAACTGGCAGCCCACTGAAACTCAGCAGGTCAGTACCTGGATAGGAGACCTTCTGGTAAAAGCTAAGGTTGCCGCTGAAAGAGGTGTTAGTGAGGCCAGTAGGTCGCCCTGTGGTCTGTGTGGCTCCTAATACCCCAGTATAATGATGGGGACACTATACTGTAAAAAGGCCCCATCCTTCGGATGAGACAAACCGAAGCCCTGACTGTCTGTGGTTATTAAAAATCCCAGGGCATTTTTCGAAAAGAGTAGGGGTGTTACTCTGGCGTCCTGGCCAAATTTCCCATTGTCCTTTACCAGTCATGGCCTCCTAAAAATCCCCATCTCTGAACTGGCTCCATCCCTCTGCTCTCCTCCCCACTGATAGCTGGTGTGTGGTGAGCGTTCTGGTGCACTATGGCTGCCGTCGCATCATCCAGGTGGGGCTGCACATTGCTCTGCAAAGTGCTTTGAGTGAAGCATCCAGAAAAGTGCTATGTAAGTGTAAGGAATTCTCCTTCTTCTTCTTATTATTATTATTATAATATCCAGGAACAAAACATTTTGCTGCCTCCTTGACAAGCCTTGTTGCTTGACACAATGCAGACCGATGAACAATTTATTGCACCTATAAGGCACCTTTTGCTCTCCGAGGATCCCAAAGAGCTTCAGATAGAGAAGGGAGCCATTCAAAAGTGCAACACCCACCTGGGTAACATGGAGCAGCCACTGCAGTATTACAAAGTGGATCAGGCAGAGATGTGTGAAATTCCTTTACCACTTGAACTAAGGGGAGAAATGTAGGCGAGCCAGACTGTGCAAACCCAGAGTAGAATTTAGCCAGAAAACTGGTGGCTTACACCCCTACCCACATGATCAGTGCAATAGGGTCTTTACTGACCAAGTAGTCAAGATCTCAGTGTAGTTTAGCGCCTCATCCAATAAATGGGAACTTCTACAGCACTGTGATCCCCCATCACCATACAGGAGATGAAGGATAACCGTCAAAGTTGACATCATCTGACATTGTTTTTGAAAGATTCCCTGCAGTAGGTCAGGGAAGATCCCCAAGCAAACATGAGTTGCCCTTGGTCAATATTTGTACTGTTATTTGTTGGGTTTTTTTTTAAAAAAGGAAAACATTTCATTTCAGGCTAATCAGACTTAAACACTGAGATAACTCCCCTCCCAAAAAATAAGTGCAGCACGAATGAAGCCGGACATGTTATAATGCTGCATCAAAGCAGTTGCATCACCCTGAAGTAAAAGAGAAGGAATTTGAAATGAACGACACGCGCACTGTTATTTTCAATGCCCCCCCCCCCACCCAATCCAGATATATATGAACTTCCCAGAATGACCTTGTTACCAAGAAACTAAATAAGCGCTATGGCCAAAAAGAGTGAACCTTTTCTTTCTTTCGCAATGGCAGAATTCCCACATTCGTCAGAAGGGGTGTGACAGCTAGATTCACTGTGCTGGTTAGGCTCCCAGTAAGCTTCCCCCAGTGAATTGGTTTTCAGGACCTGTTTAGTATGCACCGCGGAGTGACACCAATCTTTTCTTTAATATCAGAGTTTGACTGACAGCAGCATCTAAGTGTACCCCCCCATCAGCGGTGATTACACAAAAAAGGGCTTCCGGGTGAAAACCATTTTTTGAGCAGAAAAAGAAAAGCTCATCAAAGGCAGTGGGCAAACAAACTCAGTGGAGGCAAAATACAACTTTGTAAACTGAACGCGAGCAGGAAGGAAGAGTCAACGTCGAATCCCCTTTTCTCTCAGCAGTTTGGGTTTGCATAGAGACGCAGAAACAGATTCCTCAGACTGGTGCCTGTAGCAGAGACAATAACAAACCCTTAACAATCTAGAGCAATTTTACACCCTTCCTCTTTGCAGCTGACCAAAGTGACCCTTCAGTCTAACGAATGCTTCTTTCATTAAAGAAAATAAACTCACCTAATATTAAAACCTAGCCTCTCTCATATTGCACCTTAATACATGTATTTTTTATCATTTGTGCTCATACTGAACAGAAAACATTATTACCTCGCTGTCTTCAATTAACACTAAAGCATTTCTAGTAACAAACTACGATACGATTTCAATATTCATGCACACAGTTTATCTTCTTGTTAATTTGCATCACAGTTAAGGATTCTGAGGATAACCTTTACATTCATCATGCGATAATTCAATACTATATTGCTCTGTGTATTTAGGCACTCGGTTTTATGATTCAATTAATTCAAAGAAGACCTGCACACTTTTTAACAAAGAAATTGATTCCATGTATCAAAAAACACATTACTTCCAAATTGGCTCAAGATGTGAAAATGCTACTGTGCTCTTCCAAAACTAAGAGAAAAGGGCATCTTAGATCACAAATGATACTGTAGTCTAATAGCACAACATACAGTAAAATGGCATGCAAAGCACAGAGAGGCGTTTTGTCAATAGAAAGGCCAATACCACACTATTCTTTTATTTTTGTTATAGTGTTTATATTTTCTTATAAAGTATGCTTGAACATGTTTGTCAGCATGAAAGCATGGAAGATTGATCATCCATTCACTCGTGGGCACCAATATATTGAAAGGAAGTAAATTGAAGCAAAGTACACTGCAACAGTCATGTATTTACATTTGGTAAGCCTCATTTCCTAATGCAAATATTAAGAAGCCTAATCCTGAATGTACGGGTTTCTCAAGCGAAAAGAGACCAAGCTCTACACGATCCTCCCCCTCCACCTGTGCCTGATGCCATCTCTTCACTTCTCATTACAAGGAACAAAAGGGAGAGGGAGTGCTTCTGTTCCAACATTTATATTTATCAGTCTCTGGCTCAAGGTCGAGTTCGCTTGGGCTTGGAAGTGCCAATTCATAATGCAGGTGACCCTAATCTGCTTACTAAGGTACTTGAGAAGATTAGTTTTAACTCTGCTCTTGCCACTTCAGAGCACCGTTTGGGACACACACCTAAAATTCAATATCCTGCATTCTCAGCAACCCATAGGGAAAGTCACTGGGAGTAGTTATGTTCCCTATCTATCAATAGAGAAGCCATTGTCCCTGTTTAATTTAAAGGTGCGATTATATCCTTGACATTTTTGGTGTTCATCAACATGCTGATTTATATATAAAACTAAAGTGCCTCTTACCATGCCCAAGACTAAACAGAGCAATCACTTCAGTTTTAATGCTAACCACAAAACACCCCAACAGAAACCAGAAGTTTTTCTACAGATGCTGCCACTTAGAATGCGTGTTAAATCCCCATAACGCGTTATTGGGGCTGCTCTTGACCGCGGCAGGCGATTCGCTGGCCAAAGATGATCGACAGGTGGCACTTGTGGTGCATGAGATGTTAATGAAATGGTTGCTTCATTTAAGCTCTCTACTGTGCGTGTTTAAATCTGTGAATAAAATATTTGAGGAGCCGTGAATAAAAATAACAGGAGAATAATGTTTCTGAACCTCATAAACGATGTTAATTGAGGAATATGAATATATTATACATACTGTACATGGCTGGTAGTGGTAGCTAAAATAAAAAATACACAACAGTATTCCAGTTTCTTCATAAACATTTTATGAATCAAAGTCTTCAACTCAGTCACTTACTGTGGTGATTTTGGAAAAGTTTTGAGGTGCTCTTTCTGTCTATATTAAGATTCAGTATTTTATCCAGTCCGAGTCTCACAAAATTCCACTTCAGTGATCAACTGCAGATTCTGGAACTCAGCGGAATTGGGTTGCTCTTGGGATTCTGTATCAGATCGACAAGGTCAACAGCACAGGACAGCGCTGAAATTCTATGGTGCAAAGCGTGAAGAATTAATGGGCAACATACCCATTAATCTTTCTACAGAAAGAATTTGTTTTTCAACCAACAAAATAATGAAACATTATCCCTGTGCACCAGCCCCTTCCCCATCCCTTCCCTTGCCTGTTCCTAGGCTCAGAGACAGTGCCCCTGCTGTTATCCTTGGCTTTGCCTTTGCTCCATTTTCCCTCTGAAATAACTTCGACGGCAGCGTTTCAAGACGGATGTCGGAGCTCCGCGTCTCCATCCTTATCCGATCGTTCTGGAGCACTCGTCGGCAGCAACGCCAAATACCTGCAGCTCATCTGACTGAACTGAGGGCAGAATACGCAAACATCTGGTTCAAACTGGTCATTTAGTTTGCTTAATATGGCAGTTCTGGAAGAGTTAATGCCTTTATCAACCCTGAACTGAACTCCGTTGCCTCATTGTGCCAGACCCCTGAAGAATAAGGATCCCTAAGCTGCAGGCAGGCTTGTGCAGCTCTGATGGGGATGGAAATGGTTCTCTGGTGCTTGCCTTATCCATGGCTTCTGTGTGAGTCCATAAGAACCACCAGGGGGTTCTTATTATTCTAGGGCAAGACTCCTCGGAATACACAGCTCTGCCACAAGAGGAAAGTCATTTTTAGAGGGGTTTAACCCCAAGCTCTTTCATTACTGCTGCATGTTTTTAACACGTCTCGTGAAACCTCTATGCAAAAAGAACGACGATGGTCAGAACCAGCAACGTACTGTATTCACAAGGCCCAGTAAATTGTTTTTCCGAGACGTATATTATTATTGGGCAGGATGAGGCTGGCATTTCATAAAATCAAATATTACTCTTGAGTCGGTTAGCTAAATAATAGAGCACTACCTTATCATCCAACCAATTGCAATGCGAGTTTAGAGCTCAAAACCTCATCCCCAAAAGAGTTACAACTGGTCTCAGAAAGTGTTATATATTGTCAAACTAGTCATCAAGTTTAAAACTGCGGTTAAAAACATTTTAAATAACATGGATGAAATCACTGAGGGATACCACGTACATTAAGAAAGTGATGATTTCACTTTAATTTTGCGATAGCAAAGGAACAGGCAAATTTAGTAGCAGTACTAAAAAACATTTCACCCGTGACACTTGTGAGGTCATATTATTGTAATAAAAAACAAAAGCTGTAATATCAATTGGACACAAGGTTGGTATTAATTGTGCATCCTAAAGAAATATCAGACAATCTCAGAAATAATTGGTGTTAAATGTGGTATAACAAAAATGAATGGAGATTTTGCGTGACTCGCACATTATGTGGGCAGGAAAACACATCAAATGTCAGCAAAAATTTATAAAGCTATAAAATATTTCATGAATAATGTTTAAGTTACAGCTTTTTTGAAAGATGTATACCAGAATTAAACTAGGCCATCACATTAAAAACGCCTATGTGCAATGAGAGCCTATTTACCAGCTGTCATCAGTTCTAGAAGGCTGTTTAAGGATGAATATTTCACAAACACTGCTGTTACTAGTGTCAGCCCCATTTCACTGAAAGAAAAAAAAATCAGGGAAAAAGCAAGCATTACTGTATAAAGCCAAGGTAAATTACTTGGACAGAAACTATTTATGGTACTCTGGCAAAACACAAAGGGATAATTAATCCTTTTAACAGTTTGATTACATATGCATAGATAAAACATTTATTCTCCAGAATCACAAGACATATCCAGAATCAATGCTTTTTTTTGTTCACAAGAATGCCGTCCCCAAGAAAAAAATATTAAAATATTTTTTCCATTACAATTCCGTTGACCTATTAAGGATATTCTGGTTTTAGTCCAATTAATTTCTATTTAAGTGCTGTGGTCTAACAGCCTAGCCACTATCAAAGCCTTAAAACCCAAATGCTGCAGTGAAATGGAAGTCTTTAGAATGCCTGGCATGTACTTTTCAGAAGTCAGTGTTCCAGCCTCTCTAATGATAGAAAATTCAGTGAACACGCTGAAGTGCTGCTGCCGAGCTGTCTAAATTGAAACAGCTACTTTATCAGTAAAAATTAAAGCTTTACTCCAACAAGGCATTTTACATTTACTTAACTTCCAACCACCTCCAGAGAAAAAAAAAAATTAAGTACTTAAAAAAAATCACACACTGCCTTTATATTTTATAACTTTAAAAAACAATAACATAAATGGAGACAAGAATCTCCACATTATGAGCCTGTTTAAATATAGTGGGGTGCCCTATAATTAATATTTTAGTAATAGTTTATCTTTCAAAGACTTCAAGGTCTAGAAATTATATGGGTGAATTCTCTACTAGTTTTCAGATATCCTGAAACTCATACTTACACCTCATTTTACCAACATTTAAAACGTGAAGCATTACATGTTACAGATTTGTAGACGGAAACAAAGCAGGGTTCGAAGCCAGGTTGTCACCGAGATGGAGAGCAACAGGGAAACTCACGAACATGGGTGGAGGCAAGCAGACAAGGTTGGCTGCCAAGTCAACTACAGTTCAAAAGCACAAGGGAAAACCCAGGAGATGAGGTCAAGATGAAGCCGGGTTCAGAATCCAGTAAAGCTATACAAGCAGAAAGCTCAAGACTGGAGAACAAAACTAGGGTCAAAAGCAAGGCATCAGTCTGGCAAGGTGAGACTCCACCAGTCGCCGTAGTAACACTAGCTCATTTTATGTAGCTCCAGTTGGGGAAAGCATGACGCTAGAAGCACTAGAAGATGATTAAATCCCCAGGACCCAATAGTATCTTAGCAATTGTACTCAAGGAAATTTATTCAGAAAGAAGCCACTGGCAACTCTTCCAGCAGGACAGCAACCAGGGACTAGAGAATTGCAGACGAAGCACCCTTCCATTTAAAATGGTGAGTACTGAATCAAACATAATAAATCTGGCATCTATTGCATGTAAGATAATGCAGACTATAAGAACTAAACTACAAGATCACCTGGTGTAGTAAATATACCAAGAAATAACAAGGATTTAGAAAGTGAAGGAAAAGACTTTTGTCTTGCCGAACCAACTTACAGTATTAGAGTTCTTTGAACAAGAAACAACAGTAACAGATACAAATAGAGCATGAAATATGGTGATTTTAGATTTTTGGAAGGCTTTTGATGAAGTTTTTCATGAAAGATCAATTTGTAGGCAGTAGACTTCAGGAAAACGTGAGTATTTGGATTGAGAATTCATTGTCAAATAGAAATTAGAGGGTACAGATAAGAGGTGAACATTCAAGAGGCTACTGATTATTGCTAGGATATACAGTATACATAGAAGTGTAGAATTTAAATCAGGGGGTAATGTTAAAATTGAATTTAATTGAATTGAATATACTTTTAGAAAAATAAACATTTTAGACTTCTGTTACTGATATTATGTTTTGGTGCCCTTATGATTAACTGATTATTCATGACTGGCCATGACACACTCAAGGGACTTGAACTGTTGCATAAGCACTAAGTCACCTCATTAATCAAGGCTGATTGTGCCCAGGTTTCGAGAAGATTTGACCTGCAATGTCGATTGTAGTGGGAATCAAGAAAGGAATGCAAAGAAAGCGACCAATAAGCTCATTGTTCAAGAGAACAACATCTTTGTGCTATCGGCAAGTTGGTAAATGACCACAGGTGGACTCTTGAGCAGTAGAGCCAAGTCTTCTCCAGCTATGAATCAATGTGCTGTTGACACACTGAACAATATGCTAATTGTTCTGTACAACAGTTCAATTGATGGAGAGGTCCGAGTGTGATCTGGGCAGGACTGTCATGTCACCACAGAGCTTGTGGTGTTTGATGGCAAACTGACTGCATGTCACTATGTTGATCAATCCCTGGGACCCTTCCAGTCCTTCCTCCTGGTTCATCCAGAACTGACAAAACTGAGGCAGGAAGGCGCGTGTTTTTATGCTACTCGCTACACCTAAAACCCCAATGAACATCTGTGGGATGATCTAAGACATCCTGTGGCATCTACAGTATTACTTGGAGACCAGTGAACAAGCTCTACAGCAGGCTTGGGGCAGAATTTAAGAACCTAGCTTCTGTAACCAGGTGCAAAGCAGGAATCGCAGTTGTGTAGCTTGTATTGCTTCCAAAAGTGACCACATAAAACTACAAACTATTCATCCTTTTCATACTATATAGCCTTTTCATCAATTCTTTGATCTATCAATGCAATAATTAACTTATTTTTACACTGATTCAGCAAAGTCAGTTTTCAAGAATTACATTGTGACAGAATTGTTATTTAGCTAATGACATCCTCCGAAGACTAAAAAGGTCGATTTTCTGATACTGCCTATATTATACTACTGTATTTAAAAATACAAGAACAAGAATGACAAATACAATAAAAAGTTTTATGTATCACCTCATTTTCATGGCGTGGGCAATATAAAATATACATAGATCTCATTTTTTTAAACAGGCACCCACTTTTTAAAGTAAATTTGGTTTTGCTGGAAGATTTCATTGTACAAGCAAAATATGACTGGAGACAACACTTCGTGACTCTGCGCTTTACCTTTGATTGCAAAGCAACAACCAGTCATTCTAAGTGTGGAAGAACTCGGCGATTCTGATTTCACAGCAGAACTGTATTCCAGAGAGCTCTGCAGTCAAGGATATCTCATACACATTTAGTACAATTTGTATCTGTTGTACGACCAGGACAAAACAAGGTTCCTGATCTTTTTTGCAGACTGAGACACTATACTCGATTAAAAAAAAAAGCCATTGGATGGACTGACTGTATGACTATTATGACGGTTTTAGGTTCTTATGGTTATCATGTCGCTGGAGTGCCATGCAATGTGATCGGAAGGTCCGTTTATGCACATTATATCTTTTTATCTCACAAATGCTGAACACCTATGCAATCTGCCCTGTTCAGTTATTGGAAAGCAAATTAAGAATGATGGCTAAAAACGGCTCCAGCTTACACAGGATCTAAGGAACTCAGTTATTAACTTCTGTATCCACAGCCAAAGCCATTAATACTCTTATACTACATGCCTCAAGGAGAAGTAAATCACAGCCATTAATCCACTTTCCCGTATTCTGTACGTTAGGTGCACACAAGTGTAAGGAGGAGAGAAAAGGCAGATTACTCCTGGAGCAATTAATAATAATACGCAAGAAGCACAAAATCATAGGGGAGGGTGGGGTCAACGAGCAGTGTTTGCTCTTTACAAGGTTCTTTTTTTCTTTCTGCAGGCTGCCGTTCAGTACCTTTCCGTGATAGAGAGTGGCGAAATGTTGCATAGAGATAGTTTAGAGGAACCCAAAAAAAAAACAAAAACAGAGGAGTTTCGTATTTGCGCCCAATTTAAAAATACATGCAGTAGCTGTGAAGTGGATCCCAGCCTGCCTGGGCAACTTCTGAAGACACAGCACTCTGATTGCAGCCTATGAAGCAGAATACTGAGCATTTGATTTCATTAACCACTTCTGATGTGCCAAATGTGGTAAATGTTAAAATCTTCCTAAAATAATCAAGCTGCATTAAGAAAAGGGATATGTTTTCACGTATTACCCAGATGGATAGGTAACCCTTGCAGTCAGGTTTCTGTTCCTAGATATGGTATTTCACCAGCACAGCAGCTGTCAAAGGGATTTCCTGCAGCTACAACTAAAGTATATTCAAGGCTCCAGGCTCTGTTACTCACAATCCATACACAGCAGGCAGTTTAACTAAGAATGCAATCTTTGCATCTTTTTAAAAACTGGGAGTTATTTTTTTTAAATCATACTCCAGACAAGAAAACTAAATCTATTATTAATTTGGGGCAGACAGAAGACTGTTAAAGACGGTTAAAACCCGATACCTGAAGTTGAGAAGTCGTCATTCACACACTCAAGCAAAGTCTTTTCCACGGTAGTGCTAGATTAACCACACCGAAAATACAGTTTTAGCTCCTTCAAAGCTCATCTTAACCCATCCATCCATTTTCTAACCACTTCTTCCAATTCAGGGACGTGGGGCTTGTCCTTGCACCAACACGCAAACTCCACGCAGACAGCACCCCAGATCCAGAATCGAACCCAGGGCCCCAGCACTGTGAGGCAGAGATGTTGACCACTGTGCCCACCATGCTGCCCTCATCTTAACCCGTTTCCATAAACCAAACTAAATATTCTCTGTTAGATATTTAAATATTGTGTAAGAGGGTCATTTCAGAGTCCATAATGTATTCAAAGGGAAGGGACATAAAACAAACAGATGTGGTCTACAAGTGCAGCTGACCATCCATTTTACGACAATGCTTTCTTAAACATTACTGAACAACCATTTCATGTTCTTTGCACCTATCGTCAAGCCAGTAAGTAAATTTCAGGTTGCCAACACCCAATCATCTTGCATATTGAGCATCAGAAGAACATTATCACACATTACTGCAACAGCTATACAGTCCTGACTCATGCTTTGTGCCAGGCTGCTGTAACTCGAGATTCTGTCCCCTGTCCAGTGGGACAAGCTTGCGCCTGTCCAGGTTTTACTTTCCCTAGGTGATGCGTGTCATCCCAGCTTATTCCACAGATGTCCGATAGGAGTCGTCTGACTAGTAGGACATCATCCTCATGTCCTCCTTCCTTTGTCGCATTCTTCTCTTACAAGAAAGCCATTGTTACTTGGGCACCATGACAACATGGGTGGTACTGCTGGCATGCTGACATGTCAGGATGAGCCTGCAGTGTTTCAGTGAAGCAGCACGGACTCAGGTTGCTATGAAACACTACAGGTAGAGTGACTAGTCCTCCAGGACTGTGTATGCTACCTGCTGATACACAACTGCTGAGTAATTGACATTAACTTGTTTCATTGCTAAATGACTTGACTGAGGAGTCCAACCGATGCATCTTGTTCCAACTTGCAACATACCAATGGCACAAAAGCGATGTTGTGTTGATAAATGAAACATAAAAGAATGGAGCCAATATGCCCCTCTTTCTTGATTTTCACCATCCGTTAACATTAAACATGCTAAAACACCTCATCATCTACGTACTAATGAGATGACTTATTAATCTTTTAATCAATATCTAAACCCTATATACTTTAGTTTTTAAAACATATACTGTATACATTGCCTTCAGAAGAGAAACCTTTTGATTAATTGTGTATATTAAACTTCATAATAATGTTTTCAAATCTTTAATGGAAAACTGCTGTTTCCACTTGCACTTGTAAATTATGTTTACATACAAGTTCAGTTTTAAGTACTGCATTACTTGTACAAGTAAATTCCACCTCTAACTGATATTATTGCACTTAAAGGAACTTTATTTCAAAATGCTTTAACAGTAACAGCATTGGTAAAAGCGTTTGTTTCCCCAAAAAATGCAACATTTTTTAAATCATAGCCTCCAATACTCTCCTTGGAAAAAAAAACAAAAGCATTAACGATGTTACTGGAATATTACATGACACAGAACACAAATGTTTCCTTTTTTTAGAAGCACAGTGAATTGAAAACAAGAATGACTCAACCAGCTTGACACTAATACCTTAGCAGCTAGTATTCCTCTGTCATCAAACTTTTCCTGGCTTTCAACATCCATTAGCTAAACCCAAGAGGAGCAACATCAGGCATTTAAAAGGGCTCAGACACCAAACACTGTGACAACATAATGCTCTTTAAAGAAAATCACCCTATCTTTTGACATTTTAGTGGCCATCGTGGATAAACGCTTGTGACATTCTGGTGTTCAGAAAATGAAAAGGACAAGAAAACTCTTGTTTTGCAATTTAAGGCATTGTGATCAAAAGGATATTGTCAGTTAATTTTCCCAGTTGATCCTGTCTGTTGCTTTAAAGCACTGTCTTGTCTTGAATGCTCCACTTCAAAGCACAGTCATGCAAGCATCATAACATGGATTTTGTCCTCTATGCAGAATCTCTTAGACCAAAAGCAATGCATTTGTAAATGCACAGCCTCTTGGCTGTCCATAAGACTGAAAGACACACGATGTGTACAGATAAGATGATTGAGTTGTCAAACTACAAGGAATATTTATTAATGTCACATTATACCTGTCAAGAAAGAGTGTACAGCATATCCAGTAGACATGTATAGATTGTAATACACATGCACTAAGCTAAAAAGCTTTCAAATCTTAGATGTTTTTTTTCTCTCAGTACTTACAATAGTTACTTTGCATTTCAACACCAATTAATTTTAACTGACTGCTGCAGACCCTGAAAGCATTATAATGGACATTGTTGGCAAAATTTTCTCAGAAGCTGAATGGGTTAAGAGAGAAAGACAGTGAGACACAAAGAACAGATTTTTAAGAGGGACTTGAGCTGCCTACCGCCCGAAAGGTCATAACAGTTCTAGTTAAGGTCGCCATGATTATTTTCAATTTGGAGGTAAATGGGATCTTCACCACACTTAAGTGATAACAGTCCTGCATTGTTCTATGTTATTGTCATTAGCTTCCTGCAACCTCAAAATCTCCATCTGAAAGGAAAATGTTACCTTTCTGCTTTTTTTGCTGCCCTATCAAACAAGAAAGGATATAGTGACCCTCTTTAACCTTTTTCCTTAATAACAGCCTGTCAGAATGGCTGTCGAATAAGCAATCAGCAAAGGAAAGTGGGTGAGAGTATAGTACCTTTCCCCGTTGATGAAGTGAGAGGACTTTAGTGAGAAAATTATCTTTTGTCAAAGAAGCTCCCCGTGCACTGTAATCCAAAGGACAGCGGTGAAGGGTACACAAACAATAAAAAAAAAAACACCAGAGAGAAAGAAGAGGCTGGTGGGCACTCATGACATTTGACTCATACCTTCCTGTGCATTCTGTATGACTGTCCCTGCCTGGGTCCCCACAGAGGTATAGTTAAACTTCCGTAAACGAAACGTATTCATTTCATTCAATACAATTACAGTCCAAAGACATACTGGAACATTAATTGGCTTGTGGAACACTGGCCCTGGTGGGAGTGTGTGCATGTCTATGTGGGTCCTGCAATGGGCTTTTGTCCCTCCCAGGATGCATCCTGCCTTGCACCCGTTGCGTGCTGGGATAGGCTCCAGCTCCACCTGAATGATAAGATTAGAAAATGAATGGATGGACTATCACACTAGTAGGCAAGACTATATTGACTGAAAAAGGAGAAACACAAATACTACTGCAAAAAAAAAAGTACAGAAAACACATTTACTCTTTCAGATCATGACATTCTTGCTTTAACTGCGTAAAATTCACATTTACATTGATGCTGCCACAGAACTGGCCTAGTCATGTAAAAGCGTTAAATATTTGCATTATAGATGTACAAATGAGGATGGAAAACTTGGCAAATCCTTCTTCTCCTCCACCTCCCTCCTTTGATAAACCCACATGCCCCTAGTGAGATAATTGTTGGATTTTTTTTTCCCCATCATTTTAATTTGGAATTGGTGGTGATTACTTTTTATGCCTTCAAAATTGGAATTGTCAGTTGGCAATTGACTCTGCTCAGAGCTGCAATCTTCATATTAGCAGACGAGGGAAAGAAATCATCAGGAACACTCTGAAGACATCTGCTTCATCTCCGTATTGCAAACTCACAGCATGAGCAGTGGAGCTGACACATCACATGGAAGACCTGACTCAGCCCACACGGGTTCAACTGCAAACGTACAGGTACCCCACCAGCTACACAAGAGTAGCTTCTGTCGGGTGAAGAGTTGAAACACCAGGCAAATTGTGAAAAAAACATAACTTCCCTGGTGCTGAACATGTCTTGTTAGAGTGGTCAAGTTTGTACCTGTGGTCCCTGGGTACACGGCTCAAATCTCTACTGTGTGCACCTCCTGTGCCACAGACAAGAACTAGAGCCGACATCTGCACCAACACATCAGTCCAAATCAGAGGGACATGGCCGTACGGAAGCATGCATTTTTAATATTTCTAGATGCTGACATGGCAGAAGGAGCAGAGTAAAGAGGGCAGACACGAGGCAGATACGAAAGAGGGCAGAAGTTCACACTACATCCCCTAGAAGGCTGTGAGGAGAGAGGGAGATTTGCACCATACAATTTTTATTTTTCCAAGACCCTATCTGATTAAAAGACCCCTGAAGTTCAGCTGCTCTGCATGGGGTCACTATATACTGTTTATATTCACAAAAACAGAATACGATGTATTTACCAAGTAAAGTAGCGCATTTAAATATGTTTAACTCTAATGGTGTGAGAGTTACAAGGATTTGTAAGGCAGAATACAGAGATGACAAAAGTCCTGTATTGCCTAAGATCTGTTAAACGAGAAATCCACACAGACATTGTCTCCAAGGAAATGACTCAAAGCAGTCAAGCAGTCGATATTTTCAGCTGTGTTATCCTAAGATGAGCACTGCTAGGCATTCATTTTTATTTCTGGTCTATTCTTAACCGAGCCACATCAACACTTCTGACAACTTCTATTCTAGCCTACAAAAGTTAATCTTGCTTCGTACCTCACAGTTGAACCCAAGCTTTCTGCGCAATCTCTTCAAACATCACTCAGTGAGCAGCCAATTCTACCCATAATGTACTAAGAGAGAAACTGCTAGTTATTTGTGAAAAGTTATATAGATAAAACAATGTCTCCTACCTCCAAAAGGAGCTACCCTTGTACTTGCTGACAAAGTATGTTGTCTTGTCCTTATACAATTCCGATGAAAGTCATCTTAGATACCATATATGTTTATTACATTACTTTTCACCTTCACTTTTGTCATTCTGTCATTTACTGAAAATCCAATTGATGGGTCTCTGGGAGCTGATAAAAGCAAACTCCACCCTCCTCATACAATCTGCCGGAGGAGCAGATGACTCAGTCTGCTGCAAATGACTTTGTTTGTTCTGATAAAACAATATTATTTTTGGAACTATTACTGCGACATCCAAATTAATGTAGCCACACTACCTAAAAATACAGATTTCACAAGACAGACACTAACAACTCTGTGAGAAATCTTATTAGGGAGAGCATATACTCAGCAACTATTTATATAAAATAAAGCAGTACGGAAAACCAAAGACAACTAGTACAAAGCCTTTCAAAAATTAAACATTTTATCGAGAGGTATTATTTAAGGAGAGAGCACACATCTTGTACAATATTGAACATAAAATTGTTCATTTGTGTGATGCAATTCAATCACTCCATGCAATGGAATCTACTGAATCTACTGTTGCTAATTTCGTAAAACTTCAATAAAAAAAGGCTTCCAGACTAATCAGTAATGTTTTGACAGCACTTTTCAAGAAGCAAGTATTAACACATCTTCAAAACAGTGCTACTTGCCAAGATTAAATCCATCATACATATAACAGCATTTCTGATGACTGGGAAGTATGCTCTTCATGCTGCTGATTTGCTTATTAATTCCAAGTGATCACTAAGCAATATATTAAATTAATGTGTTAAACCAAGAAAGCAAGGATGTAATCAAGCTTGCTGCTGAATTTGTAAACCTATCTGCATTTTGACCAAAAAAACTGCAGCGTTTATACTGTATATGGATATTGAACAGAAGTAAAGCAGAAAACTTTTGAAGATATGAAAGTTTCCCCAAGAGAAGCATTATAAATGCAACCAAAATCAAATTAGTTCCTTCGGATAAAGCCCTGCCATATTCAAAATGTCTATCTTCAACACAAAGGTGATATTTATGCAACACAAAAATCAAGCAATGAAACAGAACGAAAGAAACAAAATGTTGGTCTTCTAAAACAAAAATGAAGACATTCAGAAGGTTAATACACCACAAAGCTACACGTGATCAGGGAAAACTGCACTGGAACGAACAGACCTTCTCCGATTTTTAAAGTTTGCTTTATTCCTTATGTTATGATTTGTTGTGCATTTTAAAATACCCACCAACTGCTGATATAGCATAAAAATACATTTTTTCTATTTCTTTAGGTTTTCAGATGTAGAGAACCTGTAATAAAGATCTGAAACTCTCTCTCATTGGAAGGTATGCTGTGCAGAACAGAACCATTTCCAGGGTTAACCCACTGTTCGGCCCAAAACACACAAATAAACCTGCTTTATTTTATTCTTTGACACTGAATGTGGACTACCCTGAAATGCACTGTGGCAGTCACCTGTCACCCTGACGTGTAAGATTCAAGTCAAACGTGCAAGTGCGATCACTCAGGAAAGTAAGAAAGTGGACACGGGATCTATGGATTCAAAGTTTACTGTCCTGGATCGTTACGATAACCATCGCAGATTCTGTGCTGCGTAACCTTCCACTTGGTTTAAAAGTTGTTGGACATGCTTATACAAGCTGCTGATATTACAATGGGAGGCAGACAACAGAATTGCTCAAATCTTGGTGGCACAAAAACTCGTGCTAAATGTTGAGGCGAGCCGATATTGGTGTGTCTGTTAGCAGGCAGCAGTCTTCTCTCATTACTCCATTAACGGACCAGACCATTGTTGTATACAAATCAGATTCTAGAAATGCAAAATTATTTCACAAGACTAACCTCCAAGCCAAGAAAAATCATCTCCTGTAGATTTTTCAATCAATCTTGTGATTTAAACATGTACTTTACATTTTTGTTCACTGCAAACTAAATAAAATATCTAATGGCCTGAGTTAAATGACCATGATGTGACTAACCTACATTTTAGATTAAAAGTATACAATCAGCATATTCCTTTCAACCTTCAATTGTTACCTTGGTCTCTGCTGATGAGTCACTACATTTCAAACCAAAGGGGCAGAGATGCTCACAACGGTTTGAAAATGAGCTGAAGATATTATCCAAACACTGGAAAGCAACATGCTCAACAAATCCATAGCTTTTTGTTTGTGTGTATAACACATAAATGTGCACACATTAACAAGTGTACCTATAATATTTTCTAAAATATAATTTCACCAATGGAAGCTGTGATGTTGTAAAGCACCAAAGTATATGTGAAAGAATTCAGAACAGGAATAATTTTGCACTCATGTTTTGTTTGAATTTTAAGTAAAGATAAACCACCTACTTTACTACATTTACAAGTTATTAATAGAGCGCAAAGATACATCTGATTCATTTCGACAGACATATGAAATATTAAATACGCTAGAATTCTGCAGCTTTCAAAAGGATACCACAGACTGTGCCAGGTTTGTACTCGCTGTCAAGCTGAATCTCTTTGCCTTAAATGGAAAAGATTGTGTGGGGATTTGATTCCAGTATTCAAAACCCCTTAAAGCACTAAAAATCAAGCCTAAAGGATGATGATGAAACAAGTTGAAATTTAAACTAAGTGCATTTGCAGCTGCAAGAAAGGAAGCACCTCTTCACACGTGTTCATGGATATCTGGAACATCGATCAAGGGATGCCGTTGTCCTGAGAAACTTGATTTTCAGATTTTCTTAAAAATCACAAAGGAATGATGATGGCATTGTCAGTGTCATCTGAGAAGGAAGGGGGATCTCACTTGAAGTCCTCATCAGTCCAAAGAGGTGGCTATGATGAGCTTTAAGAAACTTTTGAAGGTAAAAGGGAACAATATCTTCATACTCCCGATATAATGCATCTGTTTACACAGGGGAATACTTATTTTAAGAAGGAGAATGTCATCCCTGCCCCCCTCCACCACCATGTTCCTGCTCAATTTCAGCACAGCCTTTGGCTGGACTCTGGAATTTCATCCAACGAGCAAGACAAACCAAATGGCCTCCAAATCCTTCTTATGTTCTAGTATTCTCACAGCAAGATAGAACCTACTTCACTGACATCGGAAACCAGGACTGAAACATGTGGCGCCAAGGAGGCATCCTGCACGAGTTATTTAAAAAAAAGAAGAAGTGTCTATTCGCCAATAATGTCAAATGCAGAAATAATAATGCCGAGAACGTGCTTGGAGGTCACAGCAAACCATGAACAGAATTCAGTAATACTGCATGCAGGAGGACAAGGAACCCACAGCCGACACCAACACAGCACATCAAAGACCAGACAGTAGCAGACACCTCACTCACTGAGGTTAGAATGCAGAGCGTTGCCAACCTCCCTTGAAATTCCTCAAGGAACACGCTGCTCTTACATGCAGCTCACCGAGTTTACAACGAACACTGTTTATCAGTCTATCAATGTGGTGCTTAAGAGATGCAAGATCAATCCACATGCTGAGCTGAATTAATGGGCCACTGTTAATTCCGAAAGAGTCCTAGAGAGAGGAGAGGCTAGGCCGAGGCCCCGTTTCACCAAGTGTCCAGGTCTGCAGTAACTGCAAAGAGGATTTTATCTGTTTCTTTAATAGTGTTTGTTTTGAATGGAAAATAAAAAAAGACAAAAAATGCAAGGTCACAGAGAACTAAGTTTTACACATCTACAATAATAAGTTGTAATCTACAATAGCAAGTTCTTAAAAATACAGCAAACCATTATGATATATATTCATTTTTTAAAAAGCACCCAATTCTTCTGAATGACCAAAGTCTTCAGAAACAAATGGAAAACTTTTTGTAATATTTCATACCCTTGCTTTTACCCATTAATCACAATCCCAACTACACATAGCACTGTATTAGTATCAAACATCTGACATCTGATCATTCATGTGTTCCTGGAATCAAGACTGGAACTAAAATTAGAATGTGAGGAGATTAGCATAACTGGCCCAATAGTTATCCAGAAATTAGAGACTTTCTGATCAAGACTTTAATGGGTTTTAACAAGAAATGCAACACAGCAGCAGGTTGAGAAAGCCCATTCTATCATGTTTTCATCCCTAAATAAACGTATATTGTGTATGTCATCTGTGTGTGGATTTAGAAATGTACCTGTTACTCAGAATTACTACTTACTTTTTTAATTGGAAGAGGGCTCAACTTTATCTGGCTGAAAAAAACACTGCTAAGCCATGTCAATCAGAGCACATGGTATACATACTGTATATCCCAAAACACTGTGACTTGATGACATGTTTTCCATCCATTTCTAAAAGTCAGAAATTCAAATTAAAGGACTGTTAAAAATTACAGCACCCTGAGATACAGAGTGTCCTCCAAGTCTGAACAAAGCTCGACTTTTAAAACTGTGGAGGCTGAATTTCTACTAAAATGATTTGTACTGCAGACCAGATCTGAGGAAATGAAACAGACCAGGGTTTATTGAGAACTGCTTGAGGTCTTGAAATTGTACGTCAGAAGTAATACGTTAGGATCACCAACCAACAGAAAGACATGCAAGTGCTGGCTTTGAGCTGTAACGGTACATTTTTTATTTTTTTTTTACTTTTGAATTGTTTTTTTTTAATCTACAGTATCTATGGAGAACATATACAGTACATCAATTCTGTGGATGAAGACAGATAGAGTTGTTTTTGCAGCATCACACAATGAAAATCAAAGCTATTCTCTTGTGGTCTCCGTAATTCTGGATTAACTGAAATGTAAAACCACATCTCTCTGCAGAATCAGAGGTTCATATTGTAACCTCAAAGTCATGAAAACCCTGCCTCTATATGAGCTGTCTTAAATATTTTTTTAATGCGGAAAATCGGATCTTGGATCTACACCCAAGACTTTATCTCTATCTGAAAAATGCAGCACATGGCACACTGCTGTGCTCGTAGACATTTCAATTTCCAATCACTGGGTAACTTTAAAGGCACATTTCATCACAAATAATATTGCCTTGAGAATGGATTTTAAAGACACTGAAATCTTAAAATTTATGCATGCATTTCATGCAGTGAATTTCCACTAATCCATGCATCCAAACAGGTAGAACCGCAAATAAGTAACCCAAATTCTATCTATGGCTTTAAACATGTTTAAGATTTGACCATGATAACTGTAATAAATGTACTGCATGGATTAAAATTCACACCAATGATTTAATGCTGTGTTCTGTACCGAAATACTAAGATTAATCCATTCTGAAAGATGCATATGGAGTCCCAGCTAACTGCATCTTCTTTGCGCTACTGTTAATAGTGCCAGTCTCTGTATTTAAAAATGTATCTACCCAAACAATAGAACATTTAATCTTCTGCACAACAAACAGAAAAAAAGCAAATATTTTCAATTCACTTTTTAAGAACCTCACTTATCATAAAGAAGTCAAGCGGGTGATTAAATATTTTTAAATTGAAGTTGCCTTCTTAAAAAAATGTTTTATCAGTTTTGATGCTCAATAGTTCCTGCACTTGGTAGCCAGATATACAGAAACATTAACATACATCTCCAGAGCTGGATGCAATGTCTGTCAGGTTTTTCAGACTTACCCTCAATGTGTGTCATATTTTATATAACGTCTTTTGAGCCGTTAAAAGATCAATTTCCAGCATGTCAAAGGATGTAAAAAAAAATGAGTCAAAGAAATGGTTACAGTATATCAAGAAAGAAAGAGAGAGATCTTTCCTCTCATAAAAGCAATTAGTAAACATATCAGTGTATTTTCACAGTTACTCCAAATGCATTCATTGCGCAGGGATTCACAGAATTATGGTATAAGCCCAAAATTACTGTTTTCAAAATTGCACCGCTCATAATTTTAATACTTTCCCGGTTACCTCTTTCCTGCCTTCAACCTACAGCATATATTGATTTTATTCCCATTTCCCTTTGCATTGTCACCACTCTGGCTGGTGCTTTTGTACGTGACTGAATTCTGCAGTTCCAGCTTGTGCCACAGATCTTCTGCCAGCTGTCTCAAGGCGATGCCCAGCCAGACCCACGATAATCCTCTGCAGAGGAACCACCTCAGCCAGCACACCGCACACTCCAACCCACCCACTGTCACAAGGGACGGAAAGCGGAGACAGAGACAAACTGTTACAATAATTTCTAAGACTGTAGGCGATGGACTTCCCTCCTCTAACAGAATCAGGCTTCTTTAATTATTTTACTCAAGTATAACAGTTTATGGATGGATAGTGTAATTACTGTATTGGAAAATTGATAACAGTGTTCATTATAGCTCTCTTTTGGTCTTGCTGGAGGCCATATTGGCTGTAAAACTATAAGAGCAACTTAACGTCGGGACATCTAGTGGTAAGTACACCAGATAGCATTCTCAGAGGGACCTGCTTCTCTGCCCCCATGTCCTAAGGACATTTAAACCGCTGAATGCATCAAGACCAAATCTTCAACTATAAAAAACCCAGAGATTAAAGCTACTTCTTGCTATTCTGTTTTTTAAATGCTGTAGACAATCCCTGTTTAAGCTAAAAAAAAAATGCACAGAAAAACTGCTTACTCTAACAGCACAACAGATTAAATTTGCCACCAGAAGCCTGCACATCTCTGTGTCCTGTAATAGGATTAGGCTGCTGGCTCCCACCGTAGATGAAAGCTCTAGTGGTTTGTGAAGCTAATTTCAAATCTGACACAGGAAGGCTAGTTATTTGTTGATATGGAGGAACTTTAACCTCGGATGTCAGCGCATTTTCAAATCTGTCAGGATGAATGATTGTCCCACAAGAAAGAATGGGGAAATAAACTGCATTTTACTCCTCCTTCATACATGCTAAAATAAATATTGGCTTCTAATAGCTATGGAAATATAAACATTTAAAAGGAGACACTTCTATTCCATGGTGAGAATGTGACTTCAGCAACACCTTTAACATCACAATGGCACTGGGATGGGTTATTAAGTGTGGACTACTGACAAACCAGTAAAAGTAGGATATTTCACCTGAACCGTAGTCTTTTGCCACACGCCATTCGTACTTTTATTTTCAGAGCACATATCGGCTAGTTTTGCACTCCTTAATGTACAGTAATCCTGCTATTTTCGCTTTACTGTAAACGTGTGATTAATTTAATACACAAACGCAGCCTCTCGCTCGGAACCCTGCTGCAGGAAGAGCGACGACAGGGTGACCGTGAAGCGAGAGGGAGTTCTGGAATGGAATACAGTGCATTATTAAGGAATTAATGAACAAGTTACTGCTTTCATTGGGAAGAGATTCACTGGGGAAAGACAATCTTTTTGCCGATGTGTAATATCCATACTCAGATCCACCAGAAAATATTGGTATAGTGCAAGGAATGCATTTTAAATATACCCGTTTCATTGGTCACGAACACCAATTCATCATCAGAAAAGAACATGTTATGCGATACTTAGCCCAGTTAATACAAATTTGCATTCCTGAATCACGAGCCTGATTAGCTTTCAATTAATTTAATCCTAACTAGATGAATTAATCACTGTTTTCTCTACCAGGCATATAAACAATATATCAAACCAAACCACAAATAAGGAAGTAATGCCTTTAAACTGCATTTCAGTCTAACTAGAATATGAACAAAATCATACACTAGTCAAATTCTGGAGCAGGTATCAATCAGATTCTCCTCGTTCCATCTAACCTGCATCTTTTATCAGCACATCACTTTACTACAAGCGTCTTTTTCTCCTTAAATATAATTTTCCACAGGCTTCTGGATGCAATGCTGCCATAGTTCAAACAGAATGTACCACATTCTGTATGCCATTTCTTTTATCACAGCACTGTATATCCTAGAAGAGGGTAAAGCCCTCCAGAAAGGTTTAGAAATTCACAAAGCATCCTTACATTGATTTATATTTTATTCTGGATGAATTTTTCTCCCCCAATGTCTGCTCTTTCTTCCTAAGTCCTACTAATTCAGAACATCTCAGTCTGACTTATGTTTCAGGACAGACCCTGTTGTGTTTCCCCAAAGAATTTTAATTCCCCTTCAGTTAGGAAAATGACATGGGAGGTGAGAATGATGAGAAATGGAATAATGTGATCTCGACAAAGCGCCGCTGCTTAGTTCAGAGGTACGTCTAGGCTGATGCTTGCAGCTATTTTTTGAAATTATGTAACAGCATCTAGGTTTTGCATCCGATAAGACACTGCACTCGTTTGTCTGTGCTTGTGGCTTTTCAGATGAAGGCTATTACTGCACGACATTCCCCCAGTGCCTTCACTAACTGCTCCAGCCTTATTCTCATTAAGCCAAACCTAGTCGCTCCCATCAAGCACTTAATCACAGGAGTTGCCAGAATGGGCTGACACCTTCAATGGAGACGGTCCTCTGCTAATGTGAAGGGTCTGAGAAATGTTCTTTAAAAAGGGGAGGTGGGGGGGGGGCACGCATGATCTCACAGACAACTTTACTGATCACTCAATGTGGTGTACTTAGGCACTTCAGACACCACCAAAGAATAAAACAGAATCAAAGAACAAATAAATCTGGTTCCTTACAGCAACCAGGGCTCTAGCACCTTCAGAAAGAGATTTTTTTTTACTTGCAAGCCCATTAAAACAAAGCAATCTACTGTGTGTCTGGGCAGGGGCAACATTGACCTGTTTTTGGACTAAACATGAACTTTGTTTACAGCTGATGTGCAATATATGCTGGGGATCTGTGCAATATATTTATAATGTGCAATACATCTTCTTGTGTACTGTACATTCTGGTTTGTTTGGTATCTTCTGTACTGTGTGCAATTCTGTATACTCCATTTTTTTACTGCACTTCTCACTGACTTACTGTATTGTACTGTTGTATTATTGTATCATTTCATTACACTGTACTGTGTTGACTGAGCAAGGCTGCTGTTTCACTGCAATTTCCCTCACGAGATTAATAAAGCATCTATCTATCCGAGAGGTCCTTTTTCTCTTGGTCTGCTACAACACCATTTACCAACTAAGAAGCCACATTATGTGAACGTCAACAAAGAATCAGAGGAAAAATCCTGATTTTTCAATACCTCTTAGCTTGAAGAAAGCAGGCACATACAGTATGTAGAACATGATGAGATTCTAGGAATTTTTTTGGGGGGTGTATGTTAACATCACTCATTCATTCTGAATGTCAGCAAGGAAGTGTCACTTGCATTTAGCACAGGTTTAAGGGCATTCCCACAGTCCAATTGGTTAAATATGAAGGTGTCTGAGTGACTGAAGAGCAGAGGTAGGCCTTCAGACGTTATAAACAAGATACCATACATCACTGACTGCAAACTAACCCTGAAGGCAGAGAGATGACACATTACTTCTGCTTCTGTCTGGACTGAAAAACCCAGCAACCCATTTCAGATTTTGTGTTGAAATTTTTAAGGTCAGATTAAATTAAAAGATGCTGGGTGAATGAAAAGGAGATGTATGCTTAGTTTTTCACAGTATTAATATTTTCTTTTATAGTTCTGACCTTTTCTTACTTCCTAATTTCACCTTTTGCAGAGCAATTTCAAATGTCATCTTACTGCAAATCTACCTTAAATGCTCTGTTATGTACATGAAAAATTAAAGTACACAGAGCTTGATATATCACAAGCAAGACTCCTGTTTCTTGGCTTAAGTTGCCAGCACTGCAGACTGACCTATGCAATATCTCTTATTCTATTAGTTTAAAAAATTGCTTCCCTTATTCTTTTGCTTTCGGCAGCAGAGGGGAAATAGAGCACTGTGCTGTGCCTTGCCCAGTACAGAATTCCTCCACATGAACAATTGACTGGAACCAATTTTGACTTATTTGAGTAATTTTATCCTCCAAGGTTCAAGAAAAAGAATTCATTCATCTCTTGATTAGATGCTAAAACATATAGTAACTTCATCTGCGAGACTTAAAGAGGGATATCTCTGTGGGCACGATGCTGGTAAGAATACAAGTCAGATAATATCCATAGCTTAGCTGTTTTTTTTAACATTGGAACAGGTTTATTTATGTGGATGCTCATGGGGAATATACAGGAGCTATACCACACTGATGAAGGCAAATCAGTGGTCTCCACTTGTGTAGTATTAACTAATTGCACTCAAAGTAGAATTAAAAAGCTCCCTGAAATGCTCAGCTTTTTAACTAAACCCAGTCAAAAGTGATATGCTTTAATTCATACTAAATCACTGCAATATCTACAAACTCTCAACTGTGTTTCTTACGAGATAGATACTTCATATGCACCTTCCTATTAGCAGTTCACTGAGGTGTTGCCATCAAATGGTGGCAAAAACACAAACTGCATGACTCTGGATAGTCAGCCAAAAATATTATACTCTAAGCCACAACGTGCCACTATTTCAAGATACTGCTTGGCATGCAAAAAAAGGTATGTTCAGGACGGATGGAGGAAATGTTTCTCCATCAACGTGTACCAGTGTTATTAAGAGCAGAAGTAGTAGCCAGTGAATTAATATCAGTAATAATTACTGAAAATGGAAACAATGGAAGAAATGAACAGCAGCAAGCAAGAAGACAGAGTGGACAGAAAATCAATGCTCATTATTTACTTGGTTTGGTGCAAAACAAACAAGTTAAATGATTCTAAAGTTTGGAGAGGTCTTTTTTTTTTTTTTGCCTCAATTCACCAGTGCATCAATCCAGAATCACCAGCTCGTAAGCCCCAAAGGAGCTTTCACAAAAGTTTTGTGGTCGATTATTTATTTGCCAAGTGAATATGCCTCCAGGTGCGTGGAGTTTGTATGTTCTCCCCATGTTCGTAAGGGCCTCCCCCATGTTTATGTCGGTGTCTGTGTATGCCCTGCAATGGGCTGGCGTGCTGTCCAGGGTGAACCCCACCTCGTGCCAGCTGTTTGCTAGGATAGGCACCAGCTCCCCTGCCATGCTGTGTTGGATGAAACAGTGAGAAAAGGGCTGGCTGGATGTGCCCCCAAAGGTTTTGTAATTTGATTTTGTTAGATTATGCAATAAAAGGCATAAATAAAACAGATATACTCATTTTTAAACATCACCACTTTATAATGCTGTGTGCATACTCCAAACCAGCTCTGTGTTGTGTCCTACAGTGTGGGCAGGTGGCTAAATTTGAATGAGCCAATGACCCATTTCTCCTGCTCAAATCATGCATTTCTGATTCAAACATTACTGTAACCTCCAGGCCCCTCTCCATATGGTTATAACGCAGGATATTAATTTTCTATTATGGGCAGTTCATAGTAAGTGGACCTCACATATAAAACAATTTACAGGCAATACACAGCAACTCTGCTAAGACATTAACCACGATTGTAAATATATCAATCTACATGCTATTAATACTTTCATGCTTTTCTAGCTGGAACCAATAAAAATAAAATCGGAGCTTGTCCCACAGGTGTGTGAGGTACCAAGTGCAATGAAGTGCATTTCAGCATCTATTGTCTGAACCACCGGCTCTCTGCTTCAATGATGTTAAGCTTGTTTTATTCCACGCAATGTAATTTATTTACATCTAACCTTTTGTTTTTGCTATCTGATTAAAAGAGGCTGTTTGCAGTCCTAAATGCAGTAATAAAGAGGCCTTTCCCTTTACATTGGAACAAGGTGGCATAACGGGTCCCTTGTGTATTCTCCTACAAAAGTTCTAGGTGTTTCATATTGATCCACGAGAGGCTTCTAGGGAAGCAAACTTTCTTTCCTCTTAGCAAATGTATTGTCGAACATGATTTTTGAAATGACATCACCTGACTGCTCTCTTAAGTTATAAAATGCATTTCCCTTAAGGCTGGCTTCAGGCATGCTCACAGGGGACGTTTCCCATTACCCAGGCTTGGAACATCAACGCATTTTATTTCTGAAAAAAATACTTACAATTAAAACAATTGTGTACGAATTACTAAGCTTAATTGACTCTTTTACGATCAAATCCTGTACAAAAAAATCTCTCCAGTGACAGATTCTGACGGACGGAACGGATCTGATGTAAAATAAAAAAATTCTCTGTGGACAAATGAATGGTGATTTTGCATCAAAGTGTGGCTCCAGGACAAAAAGCAGAGATAAGTAATAATTTCAAACACAGGAAAGAGATTTATTGCTGATGACTGCATTTTAACTGCCATGATCTGCAAGATGCCTACAGTACATCTACGACTGCTTCCACCCAGGACACAGAGCTAAGAAAAGGTAAGCACTTTAAAAAGTACAGTATAAATTTACTGAAGTGAATTAGCAAGTCTATATGTCCTTTATTTTTCCATTCACTCTCATAAACTCTCATTAGTTTAGAAAATGGCATCACAAAAGAGACTGCAGCCTCTTAAAACCCCAGCAACTGGTTAAAATGCCATCACAAGTAATCAATAGACTTACCACAAGAGTTTTCCTTCATTGCATTGGAAAATGGATTTTCAATATGGTTATAGGCAGGTCTTGGGTGTTACAGCACCCAGGGTGCAATAAGCCTGTTAGCAATGACCTTTCCAGGCCCTGCATTTTCTAAAAGGTCTCACAGGGCAAGCTGAGACCTTAGGATAACGTCTAGGGTGTAGGGTGACTGTGAATTTTTTCTCAGACTCTTGCAGTGCTGTACTCTTAAACTCTATAAAATGTTTCCCTTCCTAGGGGGGTCTAATTTTCACATCACACCCAAGAGAATTAAGGATACTTTAACTTTAAAGATGGACAGTAAGTAACCAACAAAGATGCCCGTTCTGGCCACCACGCATCATGAAATATCGTTTAAAGCTGAGAGCTTAAGTGAATTTAGGCCAAAAAAATTATATACTCTAGATACACACATTGCATCTCACAGTACCTATCCACCATGTTATTCAACCGCATTTCAATCAAAGAGTTCTCAAAAGTGATTTGTACACACCATGTACAGTGTAACTAGAATACCACTGTACATACTAAAGAGTTCTGAGATTTGCAGTAAGGCAGGGAATAGTCTCTCATTATGTAATAAGTCTAATTGAAAGACTATCGAGGTAATGATGTGTGTAAATCTTGTACTTTCTATATAAACTCCACAGACACCAAAATTAGGTACTTGTTAAATTCAGTCACCAGGAAAGTAACATGGGAGTAACATGGGTGACTTGTTTTTTTACATTTCCCATCTTACTCTTACTTTACATTACATTAGTGATATAATGATATATGATGAAAGTGTGCTATGCATACAGTATGTATTATATATTTAATTCACTTAATTTTAAAGGTTTTTAATTTTTTCATAAATTAAGTTTTAAATTGGAATCACAAAACCCAAAGACATGGTGGTGTTCAAATTCACAGAAATAATTAGGGACTAGAACATACTGTATACACATGGATGCCAAAAAAATATATAACAAGATTATTAAAAATGTAAGAAATATCTACCAACAGTGATACAAATGGATAATCAATTATTCAGGGATTCTTTAATTTTAATTCTTTAATTGCTAATCTTTCATTTTATTAGTCTCATACCAGTACTTTAAAATCTATAGACAAGTAAACATTTGACAACTTTCTTGACTTAAACATGCTTGGAATAAAAGTTTAATACACAGGTGTTCAGATGCAAATGTTGCACGTATATTCACTCAAACTAGAACTCTTGGCCAGGATGTCCGTATGTGCTTTTACTCGAAATTTGTGAAGGTCTACAAGTCAAAATTTAAATGGGCAAAAAACTCAGAATGTCTGATTACCTGGATGTTGCAGCTCCTATGCTGAATATTTGCTGGTATTCAGTGATGTTGGCATACAAGTCCAACTTATTATTTCACTGACTACGTAAAACTAAAACTGGGAGCTAGTCAAGTCATTTCTCTTGTGGCAGAATTCTGCTTCAGGTAAGTTTCGCAAGCCAGCAGATAAATTCAATGAAGTTTCCGTGGCTGGTCACAGTTATGCTGTCAAGTTGGAGTTGGAGTTCAGAGCGCGAGCTACGTCATTTCATCGTGGGTGGCGATTTGCCGTGACGTTGGAGTATCGATCTCATCCCGAGGTGAGCATTCCCCTCATAGGAGAATCACTCTGGCCCTGTCAGAGGAGTTATACCAGGTCAGTGCCAACTGAAGTTCAAGTGCAGATGTTTTCCCTCGTGGGAGTTGTAGATGTCTTGGGCATCCATGTGGGCAGTTCATTACTGAAGGGGTCATGAGGGGTCCAAATTATAATGTTTTGATTTGTGTTAATGAGCCAACCTACTGTATTCTAATTATCAATCTCCCATCTCCTCAGCATTCCTAAGAAGCTAACTCAAAGCTTTAAGCAGTGCCACAGTCATTTTCAAGCAAGCATTTTCAAGGCAAGAGAAATATTATTCTACAGTACCCTGTTTTTCAAACACTTAAATAAGAGCCCTCCAGCTACACCATCTTAATTCAACTCTAAACAAAATAAATGCATCAACATTTTATTTTCCGTCTGAAAAAACCCCACAAAAGACAAAAAAGCACTTCAGAATATTCTGGACAAAGAATCCTCTGCTTCATTATGCATGCACTGCGGTCTTTGAAGACAAGCTGTGCCCGTTTTGCCAAGATGCAACATCGCAGTTCATCCTATAGGTCTATAATTGGATTGAGATGTATTGATTGGAAAGGCTTAGGAAGAACTGGGAAGTCCCTTATTACAAGACTCCTGATCCTCAGAATCAATGAACAGGGGAACTGTCATCATGGTCACCTTGTTAATGCCAAAACCTTCCAGGTAAAATAGTGGACTATAATGAAAAGTGTTTTTAGTAGAGTGACTGCATGCATGTGTATGGACCCTGCAAGGGACTGGTTCCTCAGGCAGGGTACAAACCCACCTTGTACCCAGTGCCTGCCAGGGGAGAGTTCCAGGGATGAAGAATCCATAAAAATAGATGGATGGATGGATGAATGGAACAATCTAAAATCCGCTTTCGATCGCATCTTTTCCAGGAATGCCTTAAGCCAAGAGGATACACAAAGCATCACCACCAAAAGGGGAATTCATGGTGAGCTTCAGTTCTGTTTTTTCTCCGATGTGCGAAACATGAAAGCACCTTGGATTTAACCTTTCCTAAGACATAATAATGTGTTACATCTAATGAACAGCCTTCCAGGACATCTAAGATTTCAAAATGTTAACCTCTTGACTTCTGTCATTCTTTAATTCCCACTGGCCTAGGCCTTTTACCATTCTCAAGTAATGCATTCAAGTATAAATTAGAAAAGGTCCCATAGCATACCTGACCAGGAGTGTGTGGAATCGACTTTGAGTGGGCTCAAACATGCGCATTTTTAAAATCCAACAAGCCACTTAGAAAACACAATAAATATGCATTTAAAACGCCACGTAAATTTATTAAACATTTTGCACTACACTGAGCATGCTATTCCTAAATATTTTGCGTGACTCATTTTATTTTTAACAAGTTTAGAATGCAAGAAAATCCAGGCACCTTAAATGACAAATGCATAGAGAATTGTCTCAGCAACTGAACAAGAATCAGCCCTTGGAGGTGCTCAACAGGAAAATACTTACGCCTTTCTACACAACACATTATGTAACGCAGTTAAAACAGTCCAGAAAGACTTCAAAAGTTTCTAATCAATAACTTCAGTGCTTCCAAACCAGTTTAATAGAGCACAAACACAGAAAGAACACAGAACAGTTCACACAGTTAATTAATATGAAACCCAGAGATATAGTCTTCCATTTTACCTTTTTACCGATGTATAAAAGGAGTGTGTCCATTTTTTCAAATTATCTTCAGTGCCCACTTCACTGTTTTACTTTCCTAACAAAATTGCCAATAGTATAAATCCATTAATACATTTTAATAATTTGCCAAAGCCAATATTGCACTTATACATATGCATGATGTGCCATTCATGCTCATGACCATTAATTATCATGGGAAACATACTTTTAGTTATCATTGTCTGCAAAGGCACTTCTACATTATTAGACATTCAGAAACATAACCACTCACATTAAAAACCTGTCAGTGGTTTGAAGACCACAAAACAGAAATATTAGTGGTGAAATGACATTGTTTCCTACCTTCTACCACAATAGTATTGTGTTTAAACAGCCAGTGCTGGCCGAGACTCAGGTTAAGAATGGAAACTAGAAAATGCTGGTCCCATCAAAAGCATTTCTGTTTGAATTAAATACTAAAAAAGGTTTAGAGTCTTATGATGATAAATAGACCTGATCTCAAATTCTAAGTGCTCACAAGCATTCAGCATCAAAACTGCACATTAAAATTCTTCTGACCACTTCCTGAAGAAAAAAAAATGGTTTTGAAAACAAAGTGCTAACATTCCGGAAAATATAATACTTTCAAATTGATAACATACAGTGCCTTGCAAAAGTTTTCATATCCTTGCACAGTATTTGTCTGTTCACGTCATGACCCTTTTAAATAGCAATTAATCTGTTATATAAACATCCTACTCCACAAACGTAAAGAAAAAGTAAATAGATAATATGAAAGAAAAGATGAAAAAATGTGATTGAATTAGTATTCAAACCTTTTGTTGTAGCAAAATTAGTTGAGTGTCTGTGTGCTCTAATAATGGTTTTTATGATTTCAGAATAATAACACCGGTTATGGTAGAGAATTTCCTGGTCAGGTAGAGAATTTCAAGGTTCCAACATGAACCCTGAGGAGCTTTCAAAGCAAAAGAAAGATGAAGTCACTGAAAAGCAGTGGTTATATAACACAAATTTGAAAATTGTGTTTTCATTTAATCTGGTGTAAGCCCAACATCACTGAGTCAAGACCATCCCTACTGGCAAGCATGGTAGTGGCAACACTGGGATGTAGTCTTGCATCAGCAGAAACTGCAAAGCTTGTCAAGACTAATATGGAAGACAGATGAACTTAAAGTACTGCAAATCTTAGAGGAAAACCTGATTCAGACAAACTACTAAAAAGAAAAATGACCCTTTCAGTGGAACAATGACCCAAAGCACAGGGCCAAAGATACACAGAAGTGGCTCAAGTATAAGAAAGAAATGTACTTGAGTGACCCAACCAAAGCTCTGATTTGATGGCGAAGGGTGAACCTACGGAAACACTTGAACATGTCTGTCCATAAGCAATCCCAAAGCAACTTCAGAGAGCAAATCTGCCAAGAAGAAGAGAGAAAAGAATGTACCATAGGCTTACGTTACAAAACTGGCAGCAATTACAGCCACAAAAGATACTTCCAACAAATATTTAATCCACCGACTGAATAAGTATTCACATCATCATATAGCAGTTTCGATACATTAATCTATAGTTTTTGTTGACATTTTCTTTAACCTCTTTCATCCTTAGAGGTCTTCAGTTCAAGCATTCAGGTTTTGAATAAAATATTACAGTAAGTTTAAGTAATGAAACAAATGGGATTCAAGAGAAAGGATCTGAAAACGTTTGCCAGGCTCTGTATGTGTGTTTTTTTTTTAGAAGAAGCCGATGTGGAGATCCGCATCAGCGTGCAGGCCGCAGGAAATCCGGCAGAGGTTAATGTCAGGATGAAAACTAGAAGGAAAAAAAGCTGCTGGGGCTGCTGAGCCTTCTTCAGGTGTGACAGGGAAAGAGAAAGCGTGCTGGGATTTGAAGAAAAGGAGAACAAAAGATCATAGGAGAACAGGCACAGCATACGAGAGTGTCAAAAGTATTGTAAACAAGGGGAAAAAAAACCTACATTTATAAATGCCTGGAGATAACTGAAAACAAATTAGTCCTTTATGGAGAGCTGGTGGAAAGTAGTTTTACCAGATCGGGACAATCAAGGGTAAGAGGGGTAAAGTGGGGGAACTAATGGCTTTGAGAGATCTTTGATCCTCGCTGATCTGATGTGAGCCCAGAAACAGACGGGCAACTATCCACCTCCTTCACCAATATACTGTACATAACAGGGCACAGGAAAGCAACAGATGAGACTGCTGGATACACAGGATCTCAGGGTCATGCATATATGTGTAACTGAATATATATTTGCAAGTAATGCAGCAAACGGTGCCTGATGTGGATGGTGGCTGTGGCAGGTTTATATGAATTCTGGACAAGAGGACTATGTACATAAGTGGCATGAAATAAATATATTGTGTTTCTTGCAATACATCAAACACACTACCTTATTAAATATAGAAAGTAATCCAGATGCTCACATGAACAATAAATATTGTCAGATGGTGTAGATGACACAATATATTTTTTTAATCTGTATGATATTGACATATACAGTATTGACTACTGGTTAGTTGTTTCATAGGTCTCACAGGTCTCGGATTACCTACTATTATTTCTATTAATAGAACCCATCTTGGTCTGCAAAACATGTGCCATTCGTGTTTAGACTGATGCATACAAAAAAAAACTAAAATAAAAACTAACATATACTGGAGGTTTATTCTCACAAAAGGCACAACTTGAATTCACAAGAGAGAGTGTGAAGGAACACATTTCACAAGCTGTGATGGATTGCCAACAAAGCAGACCACATTGCGTCAAAACAAAGCGCTCCTACTTTACTAGAAGGGGCTGCGTACACATTCAATATTCACTCCAACTGCTGAAGCGGAACAAAAGATCTTTCTGCGAGTAGGAGAATTAAAATATTTGAGCAAGTGCAGTATGACTTGTTTTAGTTGCCCCGCACTGGCAAAGTTCTGATTTGGATATGCTTCATATGCTGAAGTAAATTGAGAAATAAAACTGAAAAAATTCTGCTGCTCAAATGAAAGGGATTCAAACATTTGCTCCCGACTACATCAGTGAAAAGCTGAAGTGTCAACTCCCAACACTGACTTGAGTTCCCAAAAAGAGCCGCTTCGATCCTGGGAGACTGTGCTTGCTTTTGTTCCTCCAAGACAGTGGAGTGATCTCCCAGCCGGATCAGAACTTGCAATCAGTCAGCACTTTCAAATCCTGTCCCAACTAACTCATCTCACACTTAAAATTGTAACTTTATTATTAATGTATTATATTAATTTGTGCACGGCCATCTTTTTTGTAAGGTACCCTAGATGTACCACTAATGGTGCCACTCAAAATGCAGTCTATTGTAAACCTTACTGTATTGAATCATTAGAAATGACATATCCGTTACATTTCATTTCAGGGGACAAAAAAAACAGAAAGCTTTTTGCGTCGCATTAAAAAAAAGTTTTAAAGGGCAGTCCTTACTCTCTGTGTACAGAAACATCTTGGCTTTGGCTGAACTGCTTCGACTGTCACGGTAAATGGAAAATGTTGAGTGGGCTCAGCCATTAGACCCAAACGACTGGAACGCACTGTTAAAGTCTTTCAGACATAATCAATACAAGAGGGCTGCCCAGGAGGCAGTGTACCACCTTTCTCGTATTTGATGACCAATTGTTGCCATAGTCTGTAGGAATATTTCAGACCTCCGCATCAATAAGATGGACAGTTCAATCATACAGCCCCGAGCATTCCATTATTTTGCTGTGAGAATTATTATTGTTTTCTTAAACTATAGGGCACTACTACCTACTAAAACCTAATAAGTCTATTATGAGCATCAACAATCTACTCAAAGCTTCTACTAATCTTTTTTGCTATTGTTACAGCTAGGACTGCTATTAAATTTAGCTAACTTCAAGAAAAAAAAACTTATAACTAAGAAATCTTTAAATCATGCTGAGCAGAACTTCAAAGACCTGATCACAAAAAAGGTAAAAGGTGTGTCAGTAGCCAAAATGACGCATAGCAGTAGTTAAGCCATCATATTTACTAAATGAATCAAATCTGATTCCTGCTTCTTTTCTTGAATATCATTTTTTTCCTCTATATCATGCCTATAAAGTTAAAATGTTAAATTTTATATTACAAAATATAAATCTATCAGATTCAACTGTTATCTTCAAGGCAAATGATTCAAACATTAGTAAATCAATACAATGTTTTTGCAAAAAGAATGAAGTCTTTTTTCCTCAACAACATGTCATGACGGCCACAAATATCTTAACATAATGCAGCATAGCTACCTTAGCATTCTAATAAAGTATGGAATTATGCATGTTCCTTTCCAGCTTACTTTAGAAATGCTGAATCTCATCAAGCTGTTTACAAAGAAAATTCCAGAGAACCAGATCTTCCTTACATAATATTTTGCTAGCAATTTGTTGCGTGGATATGCACACCATTTATTCTTTCTGAACAAATATAAGACAATGTTAGTACTGTTTTAATTAAAACTGTTCCTAAAAGGCATTTAAAAATAACAAAATGAAAAAACATTGGAATTTTAAAACAGGACGTATACACCCTAAAATCATGGTCTGAATGAATGATAACCAATTTCTTATTTTTGTAAAAACTAGTCAAGAATCACAATGGAACACCATGATTAATGAGAAATATTAAGTTTTATATTGACCTAGAAGTACCATTAAGATCGCTACTCAGGCGTTGAACATTAATTATGAAGATCCCCATAAGCTTTAATGGTATTTAGTAAGCACTGCAGTATCTGCAATGAAGCAGTCCACAGATTTGCAAATAAATTTTGAGAATGTCAAATTACTGAACATTTTATTCCACTAGGAGCCATTTATGTGTTTATCAATAGTGCAACAGAAGGAAAGAAACAATTTTAATATAAGACAATTTATTTCAGTCCCTTAATACTATGCTCTTCTTGTGCACTGCTACTAAAAGGCATCAAATATTTCTATTGATTGAAGCCAAATCATTCTAAAATGAAGAAACTACAGTGAAGAAAATACTATTTGTATTTTAAGGAGTTAATTACTTAGGCAAACTGTGTTATCACATTTAAACATTGGCTGTCCCTCATAGTTGAGGATAATTTTCTCCTATAACCTATATAGGATCTGCACACTCTCTGGTATGACAAGCAAGTGCTGTTGGTAGATATCTGATCAAGTATATGTAATCCCCTCAAGGTGAACTCTACTGGATTCTCGTTCTCACACCTTTAGGGCTCACAGTGCAGAGCTTCATCCTAGATATTCTTTCTCTGTCTGGCTTGGTCAAACACCATAAGCTCCCAAAAGCTGATATCAATGTGGCGTTTCTTTTTTTTGCTTTCAATGGATGCTTCTTCGACCGGATTGATTTGGAAGTTGGAAGAAGAGATCCTTCTCTGGGAGCCTGAAGTCTGACATCCACATAAGACCAAATCCTAAAACTCATGGCGGACAGTCATATTTCAAAGCGTGGTGCTTGACTGGATGAGGCAGGCCATCAATTTGGTTTCAGTTTTGATGGTTTGATCCTCAAACAGCAAAACCTTCTCAGGCAGTCAATTAACATGCTGTTGAATATCTCTACCAGCTCTGGGAGTCAAGTTTGGCATAAAAACCTTCCTTGGTTCCATTGTCTGAATATAGCAGGGGCTTTTACAGAAAACACACATTGGTTCCCTGCTAATTTGAAATGAAGAGTTGTGAAATGTACTGTACACGGATGCCAACTCGGAACTCAAGTAGGAAGTAGCAGATTTTTTTCTTGATAGCCAAAGGTGTAGACATCTCCATGTTCCTTGAACTAACTTCATAGGCTACAAATACATTATAGTGTTCACTGTTTGGATAGTACTCGTCCCAAATTTTCTTACACAGAATTTAGGATGTCAACTGCAGAAAGCTGATACCTCTGAAAATGGCTATGGCCATGCTAAGACGGATGATTTCTAGAGTATTTTTTTAACCAACTTCCTAAAAAAACCTGAGCAGAGAGTAGATCATATTCTTCTAAATTTCAGCTAGAAACCTTCGGTCAATGTGCTTTATCACCCAAATAATGTAATAATAATAATAATAATAATAATAATAATAATAATAATAATTGCTTACACTTATATAGCGCTTTTCTGGACACTACACTCAAAGCGCTTTACAGGTAATGGGGACTCCCCTCCACCACCACCATAGTGCGCCAGAACGCTCACCACACATCAGATATCAGTGGGGAGGAGAGCAGAGTAATGTAGCCAATTCATAGATGGAGATTATTAGGAGGCCATGATTGGTAAGGGCCAATGGGAAATTTGGCCAGGACGCCGGGGTAGCGATGTCTGACCAAATCATGATCTGGGAATGGAAGATGCCTGTACGTAAAATCTTTAATTGTGGAGACACCATTGCACACCAGCTTCCACATACTGTATATCACTGATACTGCATGTAGACAGAGCATGACCTTCACCCAATGCTATGGTGGCCAAAATGAGCAGAGGTTTCATTCTTTCCCAGCTGAGAAAATTGACTTGGGAATTAACTAATCAAAGTATCAAAGCAACTCATCTTTTTCAGAAGCCTCTGTTCTCAGCATGAATGCATTTCTATAGCTAAATAGACATCTACTCCATTCAGCTCTTAATTCAAGCAACCACATCACAGCAGAAAGGTTACAATGAGAAATATCGACTGAAAGTGCCCAGAAAAAGTCTTTTCTTGAAAGATGTCAAACATCCAAGTCAGTTCTTGGCTTCATCCTACTGTATTTCTAAAACTTTTACAAGATCATTATTTCTGAAAAAGAACAAGAGTTTCATGCCAGGAGCTCAGTTTACAAATTCAACTACTCACTTTCAGCCTAGGTTAGAGGCCAAAGGAAGGAAACAACCTCCTATGAAAATGAACCTTATTTGGACAGTTTTTTGCTTTTTGTTATAGGTGTATAGAAGTATTATAGATATTTTCTAAGGGTAAAGGATAATTCTTCCTACGGCAAGTGACTTAAAAGAAATTTCCAATAAAAATGTTTTCCAAAGAAATTATCAAAAAGTAAAAGAATTTCTTAAGTATTTATTTGGTGCAGATATTCTCCCTGGCAGGTAAATTACAGACGTCTAAACATTTTCATAAATGTTTTCATTCCGGGTATAACATATCATTACAATATTTTATCAAGCGTAGTAAGAAAAGATATTAATAGGTGCCTCACTTATCTTCTACATAAGCCAAAAGAAAAAAAATCTACTAAAATATGGTCGAATTCCTATCCTGTTAATTGAGGCTCAAAAACGAATCTAGGCATAATTAACCTGCGTGAAACTCTAAAAAATTGTCTCTCAGCAAGGTTATGACTCCTCTCAAATGAAGCCTATTTGACATGAAATCAAAGCAAAAATTCCAGCCTAGGCCTCTACCGAGCTGGAAATTTCAATTAAAAGCATTTGCTGCAAGTTAAAGGGACATTCAAGCCCCAAGATAAGAACAAATAATAAAGGAAGGGAAGAAGATATATGTATTTCAGCATGCTGAAGCTGGACTTCATATACATTCCATCAATAACCTTATTTGTTAATGCCAGGAAAACTAATCTCTTTTGTTGCAGCTTGTGACAGATGCTGATAAATGACATTAAGATGAAAAAGCATTATCGGTTTAACAACACCATTTGCCTCTGCAAAACTGCAACATCGCCCATTTTAGCAGCTCAGATGAGGCAATTTTGTGCTCTCCTGTGTTGTTGTGATAAATCCCTGGGGGAAAACCTTCCACTCGATCATGCCTTCATCTGGCTTTATTTTTATACGTATGTAGGAGCAGAAAGAAAAAAAGATGCGTGTCAGTGTCACCACAATGCATATTCATGTATCACTACCAGACACTCAGAATAATAATTGTTAGACATGGTGATAAGCTTATAACAATGTCGGCTTTGTCTGACACCCAGAGAATAACTACAGTGGCAGAACATTATTTTTGACTACAAAGCCGTTGTACTTTAGCACTGTACGTAATCTCTATTTGCATGCTTTTTTTTCCTCACTTGCGCCAATAATAAAGTCTTCCCAAGTCAGTGTTTCTTTGGCGGTGGCATTATAAGTTATCAACCTTAATCCTGCTCACAATATTCACAAGACTCTTCTCACTCCCAAGACATTTTGATTTCGGTCCACCTTGTCCAGTTCTGTTTGATGGCCACGAGCGATTGATAGTAGTATTGTTAGGGAGATGTGCGGCCGTTAGAAAATATGCAGAACCTGTCTATCCCTAGAGAAGTATTTGTCTGTTTTTGGAAGTAAGAAATTCAGTAACAAAATAAATCTCTAACGCTTTCTTCTCAAGTAGAAAATTCATAACAATTCCACAGACACAAGTAGTAATTCCTCCTCTTTTTGTCTAATTTGTTACTTGGCATGTGTTCTGCTATGATAAGTGATAGTGTTAATTGAAATTCTAAGCCCTCTGCCCCGCCTCAGACAAATAACCACCCAGCCACATGGTAATCACAGACAGAAGGATTAAGGCCCCAGACTCCTGGTGCAAAGCAGCTCACAAGAACTTCTCCACCATCTGCTTGGTAATCTCCCTCATTATGATCACCATCCTTTCCCAGTTCAAACTCCTGAATCTGGACTGCATTCGCCAGGATTTTAATCAAGCATCCGAAGTCTTCTTACCATAAAACTACTGAGCTTCCACTGTGCCGCACACGAATGTGCAGTAAGAATACGATCAACTCCACTATCAGTGTGGACGAAACACTCCCCTGCTGCTGAAACCGCAGCCAACGGCTCTGGTGGGGCAGTCTCCTTCACATTCATGATCGGTGGTCCACTAAGCACTGCACTCAGCATAGGCCTGAAAGCCTGCAGCAGCAGTTCTCCAAGGCAGGGAGGAAGAGGGTTGTCCACCATCTCTGACGAAGGGAGAAACTAAGCACCTGTCAAGTTTATTTCTTTGGTGGCCATCCATCCCTTTGCTTGTGTTTGTCAGACACCAAGAAATTTCTCCAACTACATGAAAACATATTTTTAATGCATCAAATGACGATGTCATTATTTGCTCAGCGGGCCAAGCCTCACGCACTGTATTGCTTCAAGAGCCATGCAGTTTCTCCTGACGTAGCTGTAGAGCACTGAGATGTCATTTTCCTGCTGCTTCAATATGAGCAGACAGTAACAGTTTCATTAGTAAAAACATCTTTTAATAAGCCACTTGTTCATCAAAGGGATTAGTTACAGGCATAAACAGTCTTTGTGACATTAATATCATCTAAATAATAATTAGTGTTATTGTGACTTGTTTTTTTTTTTTAATGTGACAGGATAAAGACATTCAAATTCAAATAATGCTTGAACCTACATCATAAATTGCACAAAATGCTGTAATTTAATAAATGTACTTTGTGAAGGATCACATACTATAATCTTTATCTTGGCTTTGAAGCAGATTGTTGAATTTAATCTTTTTTTTTCCTCTAAAATGTCCTTACCACTATTTTTTTATAAAATGTACAGTAATAAAAGCAAACACCCTTGATCTTACTACATTTTGCATGTCAGCAGTTAAAGCAAACAATTGCAGCATGACATTGTATTTCGCTTCTTTTTACAGAACTATTCATACACAAAATAAAACAAGAAATTTGCCTCATAAAAACTGAAATGGCTGATACAATTATGAATGTCTATGAAGATCAGAATAAGACCTGAACAGAAAAAGAGAAGTCCGTCAAAAGGTTTGTGTTTTAACTAAGCCAACTTCAGCCTGGTAGCTTGTTCTCAACAACATATTTGTCATGCCATGCTACGCTTGATGGCTAATGTCCTAAATGCAGCAACTAAAATCAATATTAATCAGATTGTAACACATGAGTATATGACAGCTGGCGATTTCAATTACAAATATTACCTGACACCTTGAAAAAAAATAAAGACAGGAAAGCACCTTTCCCAAGTTTCACAAAGCAGAGCGATCCGTGTCGATACCCCCACACACAGACAGAAGCCAGCATTTTCTGCCTACACACTATGATGCAGCAGTGCAAACTCCCTTGCGAAAGGTGACACTTTCATAAGTGAGAAAGCAGGCTTCTGAAAATAAATTTGCTAATGCCTCCAGGTTTTTAAAAGATGTAAATTATTCAGAGTACTTTGCAGCAGATCTGGAATTCGTTTCACTCAACTTCCAGTCACTTTGATGCCGTTATGATTATTGTGCTTCTTTTATTTCCTCTGCTGGCTTCAAAATAAAGAGTTGCTTCAAAGTAACAGCAGGCAAACAGATGAGCCACGCTCTGCTCTTCAGTGCAAGACAGAGGAAGGCGTTGCAGAAGCCGGGCTACGTGACCTCATGAAGAGGACGACCGCTGATGGCAACGAAGGGGGCAGCTTCCTTGTACTGTACTGTACTTTCAGATTTAACAAGAAATCTCTAAATTGTGGCACCCACCCCACCATCACAGCGAGGATACATGAGTTGTTTGTCATTGATGGTGAAGGTCAGTTTACAAAAAAACACTGTAAAAAGGTGGAAACGTATTTAGAAGAGAATCGCTGTCCAGAACAATCCATATGCAGAACATCAAATTGACGTCCAATTGCATAACTGGGAGGGGACAACTAAGCACCGGGCTATTTATATCATTAACTCTCTCTGGCAGCAAGGCAGAATGTTTTATTCGTGTCATTAGAATAAAGTTGCATTCCAGCTTGGGAAACAGTGGGTTTACAAGTGTTTAATACCCATTTTACACCAAGAAGAAAAAGGCCGTCAACAGCAACAGTATTACTCTTCACAGTCACTGTACAGTCTATACTGTGGGCAGCCTCTCAAGTCATTTATATGCATTTCTACGTGAAAGTCTCCTCCCATGATCATTTCAAAACCCCATAACGCTCTTATCCATTTCCTCAGGTTTATTCTGTTGTATCATGGGATTCTGCAGACACTCTTCATACTTTTAATGCTGCTGTAGTAAAACTGTGAACAATCAACAGATACTGTGAATATACCAACAGATAAATCTCTCACTGGATCGCAAAAATGACAGAAAATGTGAAACTCGAAATGGAGCCTAATTAACCTCTGCAAACCCAGAACGCTAAGTGCCGTTTATTTTTGAGTAATTAAGAGAGACAAAAGGCGCGCCTCAGGAAAGCAAAGAGGCACAAAAGAACTGGTGGAGTAAGAGTGACTGGAGATTCTCTTCATAAAAGAAAAATAACTACATGTCAGAATAAAAATAATTCACATTTATTTTACATTGTGCCAGACTACCAGCAGAATCTAGAGTCTTCACTTCTTACCAAACTCTTACAGAATACAAGTGCAACTTTCAAGCTAAAGTCAGGAAGCTAGAGGCACCATAAAAAAGTCTCATACTGGAGTTTTATGAATAAACTATCTGTATTTATACACATCCCTGACTTGTTTTCTCAAAAGAATAACTATTTTAAATGTGGCAATGTAACAATTTACAACTATGTAACCCACTTTTGATTTATAAATGAAGTCTGTAGGTCATCTCCCAAGATGATTACGACAGCAATCTCCTACCCATGACCCAAAATAAAAATCCAAGGATGTCACCTGTGCTCCAAATGTCCTTAATTTCTCGTGGGGAAATTCTAGGCGTGCGTCTCTTTGAGAAAAAAAACATGCCCTCGTTTTAAAATCTCCCGTATTACGGTGACATCTCGCAACAAGCATGTTGGAACTAAAAATCCAGTTCTACTTTAAGACAAACAATAAAAATGGGGCAATATGAGCAGAGCCGGCTGACCACCTGTCTGACTCCATTATAACCAGAACGCTGAAAGCAGGACCACAGCCGTGTGATGTCTGTGTACAGCCTTGCTCTTTTCACAGTCACAGCAGCATTTGCACTTTGCCTCATTTTAAATGTGTGGGGTGCATCCGAACATCACCATTTCTGATGTCTGACATCTCAATTAGTCCTTTCTAGCTGAGCTGTTGTGACCGAACGGGGAGAGATTTTTAACAAAGCTGTGCTTTGATCTCCACATCTTCAACAGAAAGCTGAATGTACAAGGCTGATAACCATTTTCCTCTCTCTTCAAGCCTTTATGACGATTGTTATTCCGTTTTTTGTTTTAATTCCCAAGAACTAACAACCTTACAAGGGAATAAATGCAATGAGCGTGGCCTGCATGGGTCATCTAATTGCCATTTGGACAATTTCTTTCCATGAATCGCACTGCATTGTGGTCAAACTCTCTTAGAATCGTGCGACACTTGCCCTGGGAGCTCAGTAGAAAATAAAGAAGAAAAATCTTCGATTCTTTCACAATGAAAATACCTGGCCATTCACTGGACTGTGTACAACAAGAGAGAGTCCTTGGCCCAGAACTAAGGAATGTGTCCATTTATTTTATAGCTACAACTTAGCAGCTCTCCTTTGTTACCTACCAGTGATGGCATTTCCTGTTTAAACTGTAATGCAAGCACATTTTTTGCTTTACCCCGTTTTCAGTCAGTTTTAAATCTGTAGTGGAGAAAAGAAATGTTTATACCAGGGGGAGTGCTTCCTTATTAATCTGATGAACCCATCTGGCTGACATGTTCTCCAAACTGACTTACAGGTGTTCGAATTATCAACTGTTGCACACACAAATGGTGGCACTGCTGTATACAGCTGGGTCACTTTGAGTTTGAATCCTATGGATCCTTTACCATTACTTGACACAGATTCCACGTCTATTTTGCTGTACATGGTACACATGAGTGCACAAGACAGAGAAGACCTATACTGTACATTTACACACTGTAGTTCAGATCAGATTGCCCAGTGATAATGGCACATACAAATGACCCATTAAGGAGTGGTAACTTCACAGGAAAACAGCTTCATTTTTAATGTATTTTCATTACCGGCTGCTGGCTCTTCCTACGCAGGATCAGAAACGCAGAAACAAAAAGAGTATTTAATGAGTCCCATTAAGGACTGCATTATTGAATATGACTTGGATCCATGTTGCATCTGTGTTCAAATTTATTTGAAATATGTCAGCTTTCTGTGCATCAACAAACAGTTTTGTACTGAGGATATTTTTAGTGTTGTGCCCTATGGGAACAGATTGTCTGGTATCACTTCAAATGTCGACGAGAGCGGTTCTTGTGCCCATGAAGCAATAAACGCACAAAATAACAATTGATAATCAATTTTAATGATAAAAACTGAAGAGTCTCTTTAAACTACATGAGTAAATTAAATTTAATCATATTAGATCATTTAAACCCTGTATGTTCAAACATACATAATATAAAGAAGAAAACAATATTTAATATTTTCAATATTTTCTTAGGTGGCGGCAGAGTCGCAAGTTTCACTGCTGTTTCCATTGTGTTGTGTACTTCTGGAACACCTGAGGCTTTTGAAAGCGCTAAACTGTATCCTTATTTCTAGAGAAACGGGGTTCTCTATCTTTAATCGCTAGAATCTGCTGCTGGGTTCATTTAGATTAAGTTTTGTGACCTGAACACGCTGTCAGTAGGGATTAAGAGCCAAAGCTTAATCAACTTTATGTAATGACCTTCCAGACAGAGCAAACGACACTTCAGACTGCGTCTGTAGCAGAACTAAAAAAAGGTTACATTAGCAAAGAGGGCAGGAATTAAATCGCTTTCGAGATGCTGTTGTGAGCAAGAACTTCATGAAATGGCAACAGACAATTTTAAGCGCAAAACCAATACTGCTCATCCGTCAGGATTACAGTCCGCAGTTTTAGTCTTTAAAACCACGAGTCACCTGTTAATAAAAGTTTACTCGGAAAAGAAAAAAAAATGCTGCCCAAATATAGAAATAATTAAATACACAGTACAGCAAATATCTCAATCACATGTGCAATATTTAGAGTGTGTGTATATATATAACAAATACCTTGTTGCGTTTTTCAGCCTTCGGGGGTGATGGAACGCGTCTTAACAGCCAAGATATCTTCACTGCTCAGTCATGTCAAAGTAATCACTCTGTTTTACCTGTCATTCACTGTATAACACCACTTCAAATACATCACTTAAGCGGCAGCGCAACCTGAAAGTATCAAACAGCAAACAACACCCACATTTACCAGCGCAATTAACTGCCGTTGTTGAGACTTCGAACTGATCAACTGCAGAGCGGGGTGGTTGTCTTAATTTTCAATTGGCCACAGGTGAGGCACATTCCATGCAAAACTGGGAAAAAGGGAAAAAATACCTTGATGAAGCACTAGAAGTGTCATTCCTGTCAGGACAAACCAGTACACGGGATTGTTCATGGCGCTTCAAGGAGTAGTTTTCTACTGGCAGTAAGACTCCGCGATGTGTTACAGAAGAAAGGTGATTTGAAAATCCAGTTAAAAGTAAACGATAGCAAAGCGCTCAGTTCCCGCTGATAATTCTCAATCAAACTGACTGCGAAACAGTCTACAACACAGGCAGCAGAATGTCCCTCCTTCATACAGGAGCTATTGGTTAAGCCATGTGAAAGATCTCGCAGCTTCGGTCTGCGATAGGCTTTCTCTCAGATTTTACTGGCAGCTGTGCAAGAGCTGGTTATGTATTATTTCTTTTAAAACCCATTAAAATCAACTTTTGGAGCTGTTTTTTGGTTCTTTAAATTTCCTTTTTTTTTTGTAAGATTTTGTATGATTATTTTTCGTATAAGTTATATCCAGTACGATCAGTGGGGACAAGAGAAAAGAGGATGTCTTTCGCTCATTTCAAATGAGATGTAAGAAAATGTAATGTACCATCAGGGAAACACACACACACACTTAAAGCCCGTCCAATGAAGTCGTCTTGATTTGCTATAATAATCCTCATTTGCATGCATCCCACAAAGATCAGCACTTGTACATTGTGTCTGGAATGAAATACTAACATAATGTATATACTGTACTGTACACAAACAAACGCGTGTATCACATACTGCAGAAGTTCTACGTTTCAGTACTTTCACCTTTTTGTTTACATTATGAAGCTTTATATTCGCTATGTATATATATTGACTTAAACATGTTTAAATAACTTTCCAGTAAGTGGAAATAGATGTTTTGTCTGGTTAATCGGTATTTTCCTCTCTTTTCCTTTTTTTCTGTACATTTCTTATTTTGCATCTATCATTTACATTTTTACTACAGTTCCCCATATTGTATACCGCACGATCAATACAGAAAGATGTGCAATTATTTAAGAAAGCAGGACTATTTTGATGGTGGTAGTTAAAGGCGGTGGTGGGAAGGCCTTAATAAATTGTTAAAGAATCGGCTTGTTGTTTTCAGTGGGGATCGCTGGGTCCTTGTGAGAACTCTGCCTTTCTCCACCCATTGTCCCAGCACCAAACTTAAACCCCCTAATCTTTGGGGAAAAAAAGCCTGTCCCACTATCACAGCAAAGGACACTCGAGACTTTCTGCCTTGGTATTGGTGCAGCTCCAGGCTTAACCAATGGAAGTCCCTGCCGAGCTCACACACGCACACAGCGCCTTCAGCCACAGCCAAATAAAATCACGGATCAGCCACTTGCCTTTGAGACAGAGTGGGGGGCTGCCTTGTGGCCCACGTGCAACGTCTCCACCCATCTACGGCACGATTGCGGCCTGCTTGTGTCACAGTCGGTGTAGCGCACTCCCCTCATATTAGGAGTGCACCACAGGGCCCATACTGCGTGTGACTTTTCGTGCACGGATGGAAAGACGAGTGACTCTAGTGATTACAGTGCTGATTACTGGTGCCTGGGCCTCTCTTTCCATCAAGTTTCCAAACTTTTGAATGGTATCATCCACCCACTATGGAGTCACAGGGTGTCAGCGCCTATCCCGGCAGGCAATGGGCTCAACCCAGAATACACCCGGGACTGGACGCCAGTCCATCGCAGGGCACACAGACACACACACACTCACACCAGGCCCAGTTTTCCCAGAAGCCACTTAACCTACCAGCATGTCTTTGAACTGCAAGAAGAAACTAGAGCAGCTGGAGGAAACCCATATTAAATATAAATATAAATATAAACAGACATGAAGTTGCACCCCAGTGGGACCAGAATCCAGGCAGATTGTGAAAAGGCAGATAATTGTCTTTTGTGTTACATACAGTATACAGGTGTCTTTTAAATTTGAACACAGGCTCACAATAACACCCTTGTAACAGAAATGAAACACTTTTAGAAAGCCATCTGCTTAGAGCCCCAGTAGTACTGCGTAATTGTATAATCACACTGTTCAGTAATCGCAAAGACAGCTCTGTGTGCTACACACGGAAAAGGAGGCCAAAAAACAACTACTATCCATTTACGCAAAGTAAACAAAGTACTAAGACTGAACAGGACTTGAAAGCCTTGTAGTGTTTAAGTTAAATACAGTCTAACTTAACTGACATGGTGGCAAAAATACATCTTCACCTTGTGTTTTTGATTATAGTTCTTTTGTTTTCTTCCATTGACCCAAAAGACATTTAACTTTAGTGTTGCGCTTTCAAAACCTGATTAGTTCAAGGCAGATAAGATGGTTAGGTGCTGTACAAATGATAGGAGATGCCTTTTAGTGGTAAGAGCTTTACGTGGGCAATGGATTTGATGCTCTTTATTAAGAACACAATAGCAGAAGTAGAGTCTTTTGCCCGTCTCACTGTGCTGGCAGGAACACTTGACAAAGCACACAGTGTACAGGGGGGCTCTCTTCTCATTTCAGGCTCTCGGGGTGAATTAAAAGGGCAAGTCTACACTTGCATGCAAACCAGAACACCCAGTAAAGAGCTATTTCACAATTCCTGACATCCCAAGTGACACCACTACACCCAGTCTAAAAATCTGATACCAATCCACAGCCGGCTGCACCAGATCATTTGTGCTCGAAGCTCTGAACTCTGTTTTATTCTTCACCTCTCCTTTCCTTCAAAGCCTGCAGCCGTGCTTCAGTCCAGCACCTCTCAGACACCCCCCATCTCCTTTCCTGGCCCTGGAGCTGCACAGTGCCAAGGCTGGCACGCAGGTCCAGTGAGCCGGAGATGGATCCTAGGACACAGCAGCTCTGCCGTGTGTTTTCGAAGGCCAGAGTGTTAGTTCAAAGCCAGGCTCAGATCACACGACTCCTGTCACACGATCAAGACAAAACCAATCATCATCAATGCTCAGCGCCCTCTAGTGGAGCAGTGAGACACTGAGCACCACTGAATGAACAACAGCAATGCTCAAGGCAAAGAAAGAGGGTGAGAGACAAACTCACTTTGGAGTTGAACCGAAAGCCCCCTAAATAATAATAAATTGAAACCTGAGTACATACAGAAAGTCATATGCACACAGGGGGGACATGCGAACTCCATACAGAAGTTATTACAAGTGGATTTTAATTTTCTGTATCTCAGTTTTTAAGATCTGTGAGAAAAAGTTCTGAACTGAGAAACATTTAAATGAAACACATTAAAAATATATTGTACTGTATGTCTTACTTTGACTGCATGATTGCATTTTAAATATATCCCTACATGATGTAAATGTGAATTAAACGATTTACAAGTATCTTCAAATCTTTTGAATTACGCCCAATTAATTGATTTCTTAAAAATATTTAAATCTGTTTGTAAATGACGATTGTTTCTTTGAATGATCATTTATCTAGTGGTACATAAGCACTCACTAAGCTGTTTGTGATGTTTTTGTAGGTAACTTAAAAATCAACCAGACATTTGCCTGTATCACAATTGTGCTGAATTCTTAGCAGTAATGCTTCCATTAAATTGACTAAGCAAGTGTATGAAAAATTGGGTTACTATAGGTATTTCTAAACCTGTCACAAATTGACACCTATCCTATCTCCACACTCTTTTTTCCACCTAATTACACCCACATCTTCACAGTAATGGACAGGTAATCTTTAAAATATGTCTAGTTTTTTTTAGCTTGCACTAATACAACAGAATTACACATTAAACTAGAACTCAATGTTGAAAAGAAATGAGGATGTAGACAATTCGGCATCCAATAACTAGAGGAGAGAACATCTCATGTGTTTTACATTTCTCTGTATAATTACAATAAAGTCATGTTTATTATTTTTAGACAAAAGCATAAACGGTACAGGTTAATAAATAATTTAGCTAATGCAATGAGCTTCTGTAGAGGCCAAGAGGCTATGCTGAAGCAAAGTTCTCTAAAGGGAAGTCCATAGTGTGTTACAAAACATAAAATAAATCAATAAATACTTCAGCGGTTCACAAGCTAATAAAAATGAACACCTAAGCAGTTTTTTTAAGATACTACATAATACTACTGGGGAATTTTTAATAAACCACTTACCACCATTTTAAGCTCATACTTTTTTGCCCTAACAAGAGAGCAACACAATTGAGTTATAAAATGTCGCATTAAACCTTTCAGTGAGCACATTTTAGAGTCCCCATTGGTAGGTTAACCTTTTCTTTCTGAATCTGTGAAATTATGTCTTTTTTTTTTCCTTTGAGACAGAAGGTGAGGTAAAATAATGTTCAAAGCATTCCTTAATTTCCTGTGGAAATATTAGCAAGAGGGAATCTCACATGGTGAATTCCGTGCATGCTAAACATGTGCTGGGTTGAAGATGTAGGCAATTGGCATTTTTAAAACAGTTGAACATTTCCGAGTAGTCTCTGCTGTGACCTGCTTTTCCTCATCAAACGTATTTCATTAAATCTAAGGTTTTGATATCAGGGCACCCCAGAGGGTCTCCTCTCCTAAAACCACGTGTGCCTACTCTTTTTAATGCTGAGCAGACAAATGTGGGAGTGGATGCATTCCGCTGTTAGATGTTTATCCCCAGAGTGTGATGTGAGAACGTCCCAGTGTGAAGTTCACTGTGTGTAATAATTTTGGGGAAAAAAAACTATATTCGAATTTATTTTAACTGATATCATACTCCAGCAGTTTATTAATGCTTAGGGTGGTAAAAAGTATCTGTTGGGTGCAAGCCATGTGGATCCATTTTCAGGGTAAAAACCTTACCATTCGTGGGATCTGCCATGGCTGCAATCGAGAGAAGCAAAGAATTAAAAACAAAAATAGCAAAACGCTTATGAGCTCCTCGAAAGGCTGTTCTCTGGGAGGGTGTGGGCGATGCAGTGCTCACACGGGGAGGGGCAGGTGGTAGTGATAGCCAACACAGTGAGACGGTTTCCGTCTGCATGCTGGACTACGCCAGGCGTGAGTTGACTTGCTTCAGGGGCATATTTATAGAGGAGCCCTTCCTGAGCTCAGGGAGTCCGTTCTGTGACTGTCTAAGGGCCCTGCTGTTGTTGTACCTGCTGTTATGATACTGTTCAGGCTGTAAAATCCCCTTGGTTGTTCTGGTAAATAAAAAGCACACACTGTGCTTCACACTGTAGCGTCTGCTCTAAGTTTCTTTATTTTCAGAATCCACATCAGACATAAGCCAGTGTTGCAATATTCACCGTACTTCAAAACCCATAACATCTGACACCTTCAAAAGCAGTATTGACTCATTTTGGAGACACCTTTGTCAAACGCAGCTTTAAGTTCTTGTGACCTTTTTTTTAACAATGGGGCCTTCTAAAAGGGCAACTAAAAGCAAGTTGCATGGGGCAATTCTTAATAGAGTAATTGAACACAAATGAGAGAAAGCAAATTATTGTGAATTTGCGAAAAGGGAAAAGCAGTTATTGTGCAGAGCTTTGATATCCCCGTTTAAGGGATTTGATCCGTATACAGTATTTATTTGTTGAGATCCTTCCCAAAACAGTACTTTAAGGAGTGCTTCATCCCATCAGCCTTTCCCTGTTTTGTGCATTGCTTGCTTTGTTCCTCTGTATACAGATATGTGTCCTATGAGTGTGGCCACAGTGGATTCTGCTAACAATGCTAACAATAGTCTATTTCCCTAGATCCATTAATATATTCCACCAAAGGTTTTCTGAACAAACTACTCCATGATGACTAGGAGGAAGTATGGGAAACAAATCAGTGTTGCGCTGTGCTACATACTGTAGTAAACTCCCAGTAAAGCTTTTGCTGCTACTTGGAGTTTTTGCCATAATAGTGAGTTAAAATGTTTTTAAAAAGATTAACAGAAATGTTTATGCATCACAGATCAAGAAATATGATGGCTACTGAATAAAAGCAAACTAAAAAGGAGAATACAGCTTATAAGAAATTTGTGTATGTAATTAAATTAACATTGGCAAATTGGTAATTACAGGGTAGTAACATTTTTGTTTCTTTTATTCCTTTTTCTTACGGGTCTTTATCTTTTACTAAGTATCCTCTCAGAAACTGATAACTGCCTGTAAAGAGCTTTCTCTATAAAACATTTATGAGCAATTTGTTAAATAAAACATTATTTCAGTCGGCGTTGTCTGAAAGTGTGATAGCCTGTCTTTAGCCGGGTTAGATGCATTACTAATACACAGTGTTCATCAAATTCCTTTCGGAAATTTCCCAAAAGAAACATTTTAAAGTAAGGAAAGAGATCCAGATTTATAAACACACAGCATGATAAATGCCAGCGCTGCCAAATTCCATTGTTTCTGAATACGGACGGATATTTTAGTTTGCACTGCTAAGGTTGCAAAGCTTCGGGGTATTAAAAAGGGACAAATTAAGAAAGATTTCCATGTTTTATCAGTGCTAAAAATGAAAGTTTTAGCAGTCATTGATTTTTGCTTTATTTAATAAAAACAATAGAACACAGAAATAAAAACAATGCACTGTTCAATTAAGAGCTAGATCGGTCCAAACATTGCAGGCACAATGATAAAATTACTTTGGTAGATCTGCAGCAAGACCAGCTTTTTAAACCTGGTAAACTTGTAAAATGGTTCAGTGAAAACAAGTGGCAATCTTGCTAACAGTCTCTTTAAGGCACAGCAAAAAATATATAGAAGTTGAACATGTCAAGAGACTGTCTTGTTACCTTTTTCTGATACAAATATGTTGGTTTTTTTCTTGGAGGAGTAAGAAAGAAACCCACGCATTAGTCAGTCTCTCAAGCAAAGGAAAACTGCACAAATCGCTCTTGAAACAAAGAATGTTATATGACGTACTCCAGGAAGCAGAGAGGGAATAGAAGTTTATTCCCTTAGAGACAGACTAACCCAATCAGTGGCTGTTACACAATGTGCCTAATAATGTCTCATCTGCTTCACATAGTGATCCTGCTTCATATACTGTAATACCTCAGCTTGTTCAAGTACTGCATTCTGCCTACACACAACAGAGACAGTGGTATTCTTAGTTCAGAGCTCATCTCCAAGTAGACATGTTCTCCAGTTCCAGGTAAAGTTTTTAGTCCTGTTGAGAAAAACCTTGCCAGATACACATTTGAATGCATATAGTTTTCAGAGGAAACAACATTAGATAAATTTAAAGGTGATTCTTGAGGAAATATTCAAAGATCCTTTTTTTTCTTTGCTAGTGAACCTGAATTTGAAATAAAGAACCTGGAACACTTCATGTTTTCACATGGACAGAGAAAGGTGTATAATGAGAGATACTTTCAAAGCAAGAGTGGCATCGCTCTGAATTTAAGAGCAATTTCAGAAACAGACAATAAAAAAGCAGGCCTATATCGTCAAAGAAAGAAAAACTTAATCAATTTCAGACTTAAAAGATGAATTTGCACGTCTACAGAGAGCTGCAAAAATAGCTTGACACTTGACATTCTATCATACATTAATAAACATATCCATCCAAATTGGCTAGTTCAGATGAATAAATCTGATATATCAATTCCATCAGTGGGCCAGGTCCAACAAAAACATACTTTTGAATCCTTACATTAATTCTGAGAAGAGTCCCATAGCTTCATATTTACAATAACTAACACAGGTTTTTGGTCTTTGAAATAAAATTGACTGAACCAACATTTCCAAGGTTTGAGCTCTTTCGATTTTAGAATTATTATTTCCAGTGGGAACACGGTCAGAACAATGGGTTTAAAATTTACCCATGACGATATAACTAACAAGCCACGGCTTTCCAAATCCTAAAAGAGCAGTTGGACACAATTAAAATAAAATAAAAAATTCAACACTGTATTTATCAGACCTTTAAATTTAAAGGCTTAGTGAGTAAATGATGACTACTTCCAGACACGCTGAAGTGTCAGAGGTGGCTATTTTCGTCATCTGAATTGTTCAAAACCTTTAATATCCATCCCACCCATTTTCAGTCAACCTGTCCTGGGGAGGCCACTCTTGTTGTGAGGATTGAGTTCCTCTGCGCACTGGGCTGGTGTCAAGCCAAGAGGGACTTTACAGGTAGAGCTATAACAGAAGTGTCCTTCCTTGATTGAAGAGTAAATCAAGAGCTTCAGTCGTGAAGCACACCTATCCGCTGGCTGACCTCATGTTCCCACTCGCCATCACACACAGAAAAAACCCCAGTGTAATCAGCATCCTCAATGAAAGGCAAGTGCTTCTGGCATCACTTGGAGTGAGCAATCTACTTTTTAAAGGCGAGCTCAGTGGTGCTTATCCCAGATTTAACACTCAGAGATCACAATCAGATGAAGCAGGAAACATAACATCATCTTCAAAGTGTAAGCTTGCCAACTCTTAGCTGGAGACTCTCCATCCCTTGGCTGCAAGCTGAAATCTCCCTCCACCCTCCTTGATAATCACAAATAAGAATTTTAAAGTCCCACCAATGTACCAGCAGGAGCCCTGTCTGTAATCAAATGGAGCCTTGTGCCCAGAAATATTGAAACGAACTGGGGTAATGACGCACCTTGTTTGACTCTTGTTGAGACTTCAAAGGGCTCTGTGATGGATCTATTACTAAGGATTGCTGCACACATGTCATGATGAAGCTGGAAAAGGAAGCTAATGAATTCAGAAGGAGGATTTTCCAGAATGCCTCAGACTAACTCTCAGAGTAAACACCTTTGTCAAGTCAAAACATGCTGAGCACAGGGACTGGTATTGTTCCTGGCATTTTTCCTGCAACTGACAGACTTGTCTGAAATGTCTGGCATGCCTTGTGAGAGTGGAAGAAACTGTTCAGCAAGAGATATGAGATGGTGCAGGAGAATTCGTGTCATTATCTTCGTCATCTGTCCACAATGGACAACCGAGAGATTCCTCTTTAATTTCCATAGTTAGAAATTACACAATTATTGAATCCTTGAAGTTATTTGGTATAACGTCTTCATTCTATATCTGTAGGATGAGGATGTGGAGGAACAGTGTTAGTTTCTATCCACTATGATTAAAAATTTCAGCTCCTTGACCTTCCGCTGTTTGTTTCATTGTATGATAGCTTTTATCACGTCAATAAGAGCTGGCTGAGTTCCAGGCTAGTCTCGAAATGGATGTTATGAGATGGAAGTTGTTGACCAGTGGATTTTTGAATGGATACATCTTTAAAGTGCTCATTCCAACAGGCATTGACTGTCTCATGTTGTTTGAGCAGGTCTCCCCATTATTTATGTCTCAAAGCCACTGGTCCTTGGATACTGAGGTTGTCAACAGTCCTTTTGGCAGTGAAGAGACTAAAGCTATTGTTTATGTCTGTAAGATGTTGATTTTCCTTTACCTTGTCTGTCAAACACGTATTCTTCATTTTACGAGTTGTTCTTTAAACCTCTGCCTTTCTTTAATGGGAGATCAGCTTCATCCATGTGAAAGTTTGCATTGCTCTACCATGCACAGAAAGCCTTACACTTGTGCTCAATAAGACCATATATCAACTGTTGATTTTTATCAAACCAGTGGAGGTATTACCTGATATAAACAAAGTGTCTCTTTGCAGGCATTGATGATATCTGTCTTGATTAATTTCTGATTGCACCGTTTCCTGTTGTTGGGTGAAACCTGAGAGCTTTTGCTTGATGCATTCCTAAAAATATTTTATTTCAGTGCTTGGGGGTTGCTTTTCTGTGAACATTGCTTTTGCAGCTGACGATGGTGGGGAGCCAGCTTTTATAGACATAATTGAGCGGTTAAGATCTAGCTGTCACTAGCTCCTGTCATTGCTCTGGTGATGTGGATATCTTTGTGATTTCAAGCTCAGGCAAAGACAAAGTCAATCAGGTCTAGTGTTTGCACTGTGGAGGTTGCCTGAATGTTTTATGTCAGGTTTTCTGGGTATTGCTGGATGACAGTTCCACGCTCTGTGCATTTGAGAAGAAGAATGCCATTGCACTTGACATTTCCAACAGCTTCCTTGCTTCTCTTCTACCTCCAGCACTGAAACCTCCAGGTAGAATAATTCTGTCCTCCTTAGGGATTCCACGAAGTATAGAGTTGAGCTTAGCACAGAAACACTCTTCAATTTCAGCATCTGTATCTCAAGGTGGGGCAAATATGGAAATCACCATCTAATTAAGATGGTTGATGATTGCATTCTTTATGGCAAATTCAACATTAAAGAATTCAACATAATTCCTCAGATTTTCCCTTCCAGGAGAAAGCATACCAGCCTCCAGTTCCTTCTCCAACTCGTATGGTTTCACTCAGGGTAGCAATGTTGATGTCACAGCTGTGAAGCTTCTCAGCCACTAATGCTGTGTGATATTCTGGACAGTAATTATCAGGACAGTCCATGACAGGTCTCATGTGCCTGGTTCCAAATTTGATTAATCTTCTTTTGTGTTGTTTGACTGTGAAAATGCCTTTATTCACAGCTATCCTGTCAGGAACATTGATACAGAATATGTTCAGAGTCTTCCAAAATAAAAGCTGCTCAGTTATGGTTACAGAAGCCAAAATGCACTTCTGCCTCAACCCGAGTGCTCAACAACCCACTTGTAACAGCAGCTTCTGTGCCAGATCATGACTAGGAAATTCCAAATATCACTTTCCTGTTTTCATTGCCACTAAAGGACCTAGAGAACGCGCTGTGAATAAAAGACGCTTGCGTGTAACATCATTTATTGTAGAGAAATCATTGTGCTGCTCATTCTGCTCATTACAGAACATGATCTTGGTCCAATTGCATGGAGACTCAGACAATTGGAGGTTTCATTCTGCTACAGCCTTTGTCTGCTAGAACAGGTACCGAGATATTCCAGGCGGTACATCTTCTTCAGAGTTGCAGTGTTTAACGAATACAGAGAATGCAAGGCTCCAAACAGTCCTACATTAATTCAGTCCAGTGGCTCCTGGGCTGAATTAATCTTACTTCACACTGTCGATACAGTTCCTGCGTTACTCAATCTCCAGGTTTCATGGTCGAGGACAAGAGGGTGGGCTTTGAAATGCATCTAATTTGACATATACTGTATACAGTAATACAAAACGTTATCATTTCCCACCCATTGGGACATTTTAAATATTTGCAAGCTACAGAAATATACTACTGTATCTATCTATTTGTGGAAATTCTTATAATTAATGAAATTTTGTGTTGTATTGCACATTAGCGCAGATAAGTAGTTTATCCATACAATTGTAAAGGATCTTCTGGAGCATTTTTATTATTTGTTGGCTAGTAACAGTAAAACCAAAATGGCAAGAAAAAAAGCGCAATTAGATTTGTGAAAGGAGCCTAACTGAAAACGTTCGTTTGTTACTTTTAAAATGAGAATGAGACAGAAGGAAAACAGGGAGCAGTTTTTAATGTGGCTTAGTTCTCATGAATAAAACATCCTCAAAAAGCTTTCAGGATCCCAAAGAATTCGATTTAATTCCACAGCATATTTGTTTACTGACATTTGGTTTGTCTAAATAATTCTCTTTCCTTCTGATTCCTCTGTAAACTCCAAAATTTCCTTCTGAGTCAGTTCACAGTGTTTTTGGCAAACCATAAAAATAATCACCCACAACTGATCATCAGCATACATCTTTTCTAGAGGCTGGGAGCCTGCTTTCATTCCTTGTAATTAAGCTGTTTCATGAAAGTGTGACATTATGGCATCACAATGCTACAATTAATCTTCCATTGAAATAATTAGAAAAGTTTTGATTAAAGGCTGCAGACCAAAGAACAGAACCTCTTTTTGTGCTCCAGGAAGATATCAATATATTTTCTACAGACGACAGCTCAATGACATACCCTGTAATAGATATGACAGGGGGCTAAATCAAGAGCTCTGTGTTTTATTATTCTCTCTTCTTTCATATTTACCCAAAATATGTATATATCTGCAATGAAAACAGAGCAGTATTTTGTGTTGTCCCATGAATGTCACAAGCGAAAAACAAAAATAAAATACTGAGACAAAATATCCCCAAATACATCTATTGGGCATCAGTCTGCATGGAGAATGTGGGGATCAGGGTGTGAGCAGTGTCACGTCGTGAATGTGATACAATCAGTTTAGGAAGGAGTCATTTTTTTATTTGATGTTGAGCAGTCGTCATTCCTCATTCCTGTGTTCAGGAGCTGCTCTTTGCTTATAGCTCCAGTTCTGAACCCATAAGTCGCAGGTAGACAGGTAGATACAGATCAATTGTGCTGGTTGACTATATAATGTTCAGGAGAATGTATTGTTTTGCAGGCTTTATGACAGCGTTATTTATTATTAGACTGATGCCTCCTCACATCTGCTTGAGGTGCCGTACTTGATTGTTGTTATTTTATTTTCATTACAGATTATGACTGCCCCGACTTTCATCATAGACTTTCAGTTACGCAAGGTTGTGTTTTTCATTCATATCAGCACAGTCTTGAGTGTGCAGAAGGGATCCCCAAAACATCTTAAAGAATGGAATATGCTATTATTGGAGGAATGAGAGACATCTTTTCAAGTGTGCTACTAATGCAATGTATTTATAAGTCTATTAATAGCCCTTAGGGTGTATCACAAAACCTCATGTTTGAGCATCAGCTATAACTAATGTATTTGCCTTCTTATCAATATCCATTGCAAAAGATAGAGCACTTCCAGATTAAATGTATACAACTAGAACAAAGCAAGAAGACAATAATTCCATTTTAAATAATCAATAAATTCAAAGGACCTTGTTCCTTTACAGAAAGAGTGCATATTTTTAGACTTTTTTGCTGATGAGTAACTAATACGCTCAATGCATTTGAGGAAGGGACAGTATTGTACCAAAGCATATGGTGTATTTTCCAACCGTATTGGAAAGGATCGAATGATGTGTGGCTTACTGCATTTTATACACATGTTCTCACTTGACTTGAGCCCTATGCCATTAAATAATTCAATGCATGGTTTACTGTTTCAAATGGCAAAGTAAAATTGTGTTGTTGTCTTGAATACTAATATTGAATAATAACACTTAACATAAAAAAATACACTTGAAATTCATTTGATTAAAATGCTAATCCAGTATGCAACATGTATACCACAATGTGCTTGCTTGTAGTTTTTTTTATAGAGCATATTTTTGTACAGGAATAATGTATTCGTTATACCTTACTTTGTTCCTAGATGAATATGCTGGAAAAGAATTCATTTCCCTCTAGTTCTGCTAAGCTCGTTCCATCCTCTGATGCTAAGATACTGGCACCCCCTGCTGTTCAAACTGTCTTGGCAAGCAGAGCTATGCTAGTAACAATGCCGTGACTGCAGAATGATAACTATGGATCCCTTTCAAGATCATTGTGAAGCTCAGATTGTCTCAGCCCTGCTCAGGGTTTCTTCTCAATGCTGATACTGTATGTAGAAAGAAGGGTTACATCTGGGATATGGAAAGATGGCGAGGATGCAAAAAAAAAGCGTATCTGCTGTCATGTCGTATTCAGAATTAACCTGTCTCGACCGAATGAGTCAGAATGTGTTCTTTTCCCTTGTTGTTTGAATCCTCCTATTTTTTCTTTAGTTCAATGTTCTGAAATTTGACGAATGAAAAAGCGTTAGGCAGGGACTGAGAATTCTGTTTTTCCAGAGGGACTTCACTGCTCTCTAGTGGAAAGCTCTGGGAATTGTGCTTCAGTCAGAAATGCCCATCCTCATATTCTGACTGTTAATCTGTCCATTTAAAGCTAGTGTATCTGATTATCCATAACTAGTGGAGCCTGTACAGACCTACTATGATTCCTGAATAGGGTTATGTTTGGTTGATTAGGTTTTGAATGAGATCTGGAAATAGAATGCAGTTGATTGAAGTTGAATACTTGTGAAACATTTTGTAAATAGAACAAGAACACACCATATCCACTAATAAAGGGTTTTCAGAAGACACGCAATGTTCTGTTCCTGAAAATAAATTATATTCGGAATATTGTAGTATTCATGGCCTGAGCAGGAAACTGTGGCGGGAGCTACAGACGACCTCTGCTGTGGTGGATGGGACCTGGTGGTTCAGGGGAGGACTGGCAGAGCTCGACATCTGAGATGGGAGTCACTTCCCATACTGTACATCTGCTATATCACAAGCTGGGCTTTGTGGGAAAGTGACAAGAAAAATGATTTACTTAAGAATCATCTTAAGTCTCATATGACATACAGTATACTGCAGACACACGGCAGAAGGTCATCAGACAACCTTTTGCTGCTAGCATTCAACCTCTTTCACATACAGCTGCCTTTGGTTTAATCAGAACAGTGCTGAATCAAACAGTTAACTTAAAAAAATAACTTGAAGTTAACCAAACTGAGATATTATCGATTGATGGTAAGCAGTGTTTTATACAGAATCCATTGAAACTATGTTTAGTTAAATCATGAATCTGTTAAAACACAATAATGCATGCAATACTTTCAGTAATATCTAAAGTACTATGAACTGTGAATACAATATCTGGATTTCACATTTGTTAAATCTCAGAGCCCAAACAAAAGCACAATGTCTTTTTTTTTGCTTATAAATATGTGTTGTTTCATGTTAGAAAACCTCGTGTTTTTTATAGCTTTAAGATTGCAGAGGTCTGAGAGATTGCAATCTTAAGGAACAGTTAAGGGAGACTCTGGAAAGGAACACCATGAAGCCAAACCAGCTGGGGGTGAGCATTTCTTCTCTTGTCGTTTTGGAGAATTCTATCTAACAAGGACTTTAAGGAGTTTAAAGCACATATTTCCGAGCCATCCTGCTGTGGTCCATCTTGCACTGTCAGTGGGACATCAGCAGAGAACCACTGAGGCAGAAACGACTGCAAGCAGGCATTCCAGACTCACAGAGACTAGCACAAGAGGCGCCTTTTCATGGTGTCTAATTCAATTTAGGAAAAAAAGATATATTTGCTTTGTCATGATCATGTTCCAAACAATAAAAAAGCGGACAATTGTTTTCATCTGCGGTGCTCAGTAATTTCCAGTGAATATTGCCGAGTTTCAGATACATTCAGATTTTCTCTCCTTAGATGTATGATTCCAGCAGAGGTAAGTAATCAGTAGCAATGTAAAGTAATCAGATAATCAAGGTTGCCTTACTATATAAAGTTACAGCTAACACTAGTTTCAATTAAGTTTGATGTAAAGCGTGATGCTTAATATATACATATATATACATAAATTAATGTATTGATTGAAAGCTTATAATTCTGAAAAAGTCAAAAGGGATCATATAGAATTGTTTTATAAGCAATGCATGTAAACTACATATAGTGCCAGTGAAGTGATTTCTGTATATTGTCTGCTACACCCTTTGTGTTCAATATTCGGTTATTTAAATAGAAGTCACAATTTGAAATGTATTGAAAGTGAAAGTATTTTAGAAAAAGTTTCCCAGAGATTAAATCACAGTTACTGTTACTGTTTGTGTTGGTTTAGTTAATGAATTTCCCCGGCACCAGTGCTATGTGGCTACATGCAAACAAGACCCTTTGCTTGAATTAAATCGATTTCATTTTGGATCTTTGTTTTATTATGAAAACACTTTGAATAATCTAGGTCTGAGAAATGAGAGAGCACGGATACTACTGCAAGTGCGCTTCTATAAACAAAACGCAAAGAAGTTTCAGTGTGATACTGTGTCACTTGAAGCCCTAATTTGTCTGTGTTTGTAATGGGCTTGTTTAAACTACCTGAGGCCATAAGCTAATTCCCCCCTTTTTTTCCCCTCTGTTATCTCTGTCAAGCTTATTGTCTTTGCACTTGTTCCCAAGAAAAGCCATTAGACCACATGTCACTAATCTTCGTAAGAGTTGAAAGAAAAAGGAACAAATCTGTGGTGATTTACCCTGTAGCTCCTTTCTTTCCCTGCAGTCAGCTCAGAGCACCTGCCTGAGGCCCCTACAATAACATCTTCTGTTCTCTTTGGAGTCTGACCATTAATTCCAGATTAGTGATGCAGCCCTGATGGGTGATGAGGCCTGTTCCCAAAAGCTTCTGGAAAATTCAGATACAAAACGCACACATGTACACACATAAGAAGAGTAGAAACGGGAGGTGAAAGGTCCAGGAGACTCCAGACAGAGTCTCTGAGACTTTTTTTTTGTCTTCGTGAGAGGATAAAACTAACAAAAAGTCACAAGTCTGAAAGGGCTCCCCTGGGTTATGAGGTTAAACAGCACCCAAAGTCAAGACATACAGTAGATGAATATCTCACTTTCCCAGCTGAATTTTAATAGACTACGTACTTTGTTAAGGTAGCAGTCTACCATTAAAAAATTGTTCTTCCAATTACAAAAAACACAAAATGTATTTTCATATTGCTATTTTTCTTTGATTAATCTTGAAAAGTATCTGTTAAAGACAAGTTTGAGCTTCCAGCCTCTAAAGTAAGCAGAGGAGAACAACTAGTTTCTGAAAATTTCATTATGATCTTAAATCTTTTTTTTCTTATATTGTAGATTGTATATTGGAGTGATGTTTAACAGAGCCCATGCGATTAAACTGATGTAATTTTTACTATTTACTAAGCATTCCGTCTAAATCTATTAATGAACTATTATTATTATTACAGACAAGTGTCACTAGCTGTACTTTTTTCATGTTATGGCATTTGTTTTCCACTTGAGGTCAGTGTTTTCCCCTTGTCTTGAGAAATGGCTTGACGGAAACCTCACGGCAAATCCCAACTAACTTGACAACATAGCACTGCTTCAACACTGGGCACTAATAAAAGCAGCAGAGGTTGAAAAAAATAATAGCATAATGTAGCACAAAATGTCAAAAACGCTCACTTATCAAAACAAAAAAAGAGTTCATATGAAATGCACATTTTTTAAGAGTTTCAACTCAGCTAAGTGACAAAATATTTTCAGGAAATAGTAACCCCTCCATCCTTTTTCTAACTTGTTTTGCTTTATCCAACACAGGTCTCAGGGAAGCCAGAGTCTGTCCCAGCAATGAAGGGCTCAAGGCAGAGTACACCCTGGACGGGAGGCCAGTCACAGATGGGCACTCACAGACATGCTGGCCAGGCTTCCCACAAGCCAGTTAACCTCCCACTATGTCTCTGGACTGTGGGAAACCCATGGGGGAGAACATCCAGACTCCACACAGGCAGCACTCTAGGTTCAGAACTGCAAGGTAGCAGTGCTAACCCCTGTACCACCCCAATGTCCAAAACAGTCACTCCAGTACAAAGATCCAATTGGACAGGTAAGTAAAACAGTTTTTTTCCACTGCACTTTCTAGTCACAAGGGTGTGCTCCAGACAAACAGATTGATCCAAGTAACTGCTCAGACGACAGACCATGGCTCACTCATTAGATATTGTCAAAGGGGAAGGAAGATCGATGGGCTAAAATCAGCACCTTACTCATTCCAGAATAACTGTGAAGACAAATGAAGGCCATAGCTAGTATCTGCTTTTCTTTAACTACCTGCACGATGCACGATTAGAAAAATAAATAAAACCTTTCATGTCAATACAACTGTTTACGTGTATATTTTATATAGCAATTTGCAAGGTGGTACAATGTGCACAATTGCAGACCTGGGGTGCTCTATGTGTGGAGTTTGTATGCTCTCCCTGTGTTTTTGTGGGTTTTCTCCAGGTGCTCTGGTTTCCTCCCACAATCCAAAAACATCCTGGTAGGTTAATTGGCTCTTGTGAAACCTAAAAGACAGAATGTGCCCTCTGAAAAGTATGCCCTTTATTAGAAATGGTAAGAAAACAAAACAGAGCTGGCAAATATGCTCTGTTTATGTTTTGTTTTTTTTTAAATAAGGATTATGTATTTATATTCATACTGTTCATGTTCTGACATTCCCCAAATCTTTACTCGCATTTGATCTTTTTTGTTTTTGGCTACGAGTGTACCTCTCCAATTGATGGCAACGCCGATCACCGGGAGAAAACGCTTGGTCGGCCACAGCCCAGCCTTTCGTAAACAGAAGCTCGTGTCACGATCCCACCACACTCTGCAGCACAATGAGCCAGAGGTCTGAGCCCAGCAGAAGAGGGAGACGGGAGGGAGCTCTGAGGGCCTCAGCTCAAGACAGGGTACATTAGTGGAGCTGCTACGTTCAGAAAGCACTTAACTCGCTAAAATTTAAAGAAGAAAAGGGGGAATAAAAAGCCAATGAAGCAAAGTGAAAATAATAAGCATTTATTTTTGCTGTTATTTCCCACATTAAAATCCATACTGTACTTTCTTTTGTGCTCAGTGGCATTGTGTTAAAATAATCCACCTTCAACAGGACCCATATGGCTTGGCTATTTACTGAACAGATTGCATGCTGCAATAGCATAAAAAAGTTTAGAAAAAAAAAAGAAAGTGGAGTACTAATCCCCAGCTTTTTAAGGCGCGCATGGAGGAGAGACTCTATTAGGAGAAATGCACTGTGTTCAGATGGGATGCGGTCTCCTCAGCTGTGACAAAAGTCTTCTTGACGACCTGCGTCTCCATGGAGGTCACGTGGCCACCCTTTTATTGATTCTCCTCCGATGCCTAATTCTATTAATCAGACCCATTTCCCAGTGGGCAGTGGTTTATTTCTGTCATCAAATGCCTGATGAAATCTTTAGACACAATGTATTAAGCCCAATCACAACAAATAGCTGATAGTGTTAACATGTCACAAGCTGCGAGGAGGCAGCAATATTCTCTAATTTGAAAGCAAGTGAAGTGATAATGCAGTGTGTCATCCTTTTGTGAGCTCGCATTAATGCCTCTGCCCGAGATGGCAATTGACAGCAAATCGACTCTTTCTAATGGTGTGGGAAGAAGATGAAATTGGGGTTATGCAGAAAATAAAGAACATTGACTGGCAAACTATAGAGCAACAGCAGCCTTTAATCCATTATTGTTCTTGATGGGGAAGGCTTAATGCAACTTCACTGTAAATGTATTTGCATTTTGTCTCTCTCTCCTGGTACCTGCTGCGAGTCAGTCTGAGAGTGGCTCAACATTAAGCACGCGGTCTTAACTGATGCTGCCTATTGATTTTTGTTCAGTTCACCCTGTTTTTCACTCATAAGTGGTTAAATAGAGCTCCGCAAGTTTGATGTGCTGAAAGCAAGTAAAACCAATTCCGTTTAATTTTACTAAATGAGACCCAAAAAAGAGAGAGGACTGGAATGATCATCCTAAAGGCCGCTCCCTAGTGTCTTTTGAAGAAAAGGACATTTGCAAGGTTATACATTCACGTGGCCCTGACCTCTGACCTTTGAACCGCCATTTACAGGTCAAAAACTATAATCACTGCTGATTTGCGACTACTAATTAGAAAAGCCCAGAGATAGTGCTAGGTTGAAATGTCTCCACAGTGTACAGGCAAGCAGTTCACTTACAGAGGAACTAGACCTGTGATCGTACCTGTGATTTTCTTCATTCATGCCTCTTTTATCATAAATATCAAAGGGCCCATGCAGAGCTAGAATGTTCTACCTAACACTTTAACTGGAGAGTCTTCACTCAAGGTTAAAAGCACTCTTCCATGCTTGCCACTTTCTAGGAAAGCAGAGCAACAAGTCTTCATATCTGACAAACACACATGAAGGAAACTGATCTTTTTCTCTTGCCTATCTCAATCTATCATATAGTTTATCAAGCTGGATATTTTTGACAATCTGAATTATAAAGGTTATTATTATGATGATGAGTACGAAAACACTACAATATTTATAACTATATAATAATCCCATACTTGACAATTCTTTATTAGAAAACAGAATTTGATTTGTTTCAACACTAGTGTGTTTTTCAAGACGTGCCTGAAGTGCCAAAAAACAAGCTAGATGAAACTGACCCAGGAATATTAAATGTAAACAAATGTAAAAAAATAAAGTCAATACAAGACCTTACATTCTTGCTATGCTACCAGAATACCAATTAAAAAGTAGGACTGATGGGCACATCCAGGTAAGCATCAAAGAAAACAGAGGGAGTGACATTCATCAACAGTTCGGCACTAACATACAAACCAATGCTTATGAAATTATTGCATTGCATTAGATAAAAGGAGTGCTTTAACGCATTAAGAAAATGATGGTTAATAAGCAGTTGACAGAAAAACACTCACATCTGAGATACTGGGTCTGTGGATTTTCAGCTCATACCTTTATTCACTGTGGGAGAAGAAGGGTCACATCTATTGTATAATTCTGAGTTAGGTGTACCTTGCAATCAACCAGGAACTCTACAGGTGTGAGAGAGAGAGACAATAAAGCACAACACTTCAGCACAATGCAGCATATTTAGCCCTCTAAAGTTTCTGGGAATTTCAAAATGATAAAGCTAAATAAATATGCATGGGTCATATTTCTAATTTGAAAGTACTTAGTCTTGCATTTGGGCAAATTGCCTCTGTTTTCCGGTGTCATTCTCCTGCTATATTCCCAGCCGTCAGGCAACAGCTGTTCATTTTGTGCTGCTCCAACCTCTGTTGACCCCATTCTCCTTCGCTCAGTGACAGAGATGGAGCAGGAATTAGTTTTATTACTTGCTCCTGCTGCAGTCTGTCTATTTGTGATTTCAGCGATATTTCCTCCATTACGATGCCCCCATCTCTTATTAGCTTCAACACACTTACTAACATGCCAAATCACTGCTTCATTTGGACTGCAAGAACTCCAGATTGCAATACTGAAAAACAGAAACCCTATAAATGCAAACTACTTATTATGTGAAGGAGGGGGTTATGGATATCCTTTATTCTTTCATGTTTTTTTCAGATACGTATTATTAGTATTTTTATTTATTTATTAGCCCATAACAGGGTCACAAATGAGAGGTCGAACTGATCTTAGCAATAGCAACAGAGAACAACAATCAGTTTGGGGAAAACAAGACACTTGTTCGTTTTCTTAACTATGAGGATAGAATGTTTCGTTATTTGTTTGACTGAAACAATAATCTGGAAAATGTATTTCGTTTTCTCCTGGGATACCACCTAATTACTCTATGTATTTCCAAACTTTGCATTGCCATTTGAAAGCAATGCTCAGAATACCACACCGCATTTCTCAAATTAATCTCAAAGTTAGGGGGCCTATGCTTTACAATCTACAAAGCAAGCACACAACTACATGTCCATGAAGAATAGGAAGGTTAGCACTGGTAAATATACTGCACATCTCAGCACCATTTAATTGTGAGTTGTGCCTTCAGACACCAAAATTAACCTCTTCTAGTGACTCCGTGGAAAACATTCTAGTTTTATCTTTCTGCCTATAAAGGTCTAAAGGAAGCTCCCCTTGTGTCACCTACGTACAGTATGCCCCCTGAAAAGCGAAAACAATTACAGTAAAAGGAATGAAAAATTGAAAACTTAGTTTTCATGGGCCTCTATTAACTTAGTCTGCCTAAATTTGTAGTAATCTTTATGTGTACAAGTATACTGCAATTTTATTCATGAAATTAAGTAGATTAAACAGGCACACCAGCACAAAATGAACTGCCAAACATACTGTTCTTGGTTGGTACAGCAGAATTTTTTTAATGCCTTCAAAATGAACTTTTGCTCTTGCCTCATATAATACCAGTGTTGATTAAATTAGAATCTTTTCTAAGTGTTACAAACATAAATGCACATAAATGGACAAGCTTTCAAAAGCAGGTTAGGGGGAAAAACGCATTTAAGTGTTATAGTACATTTAAGACTTACAAATGCAAGACAGACTGTATGCTGACGTGAGATTCCATTATCGATAATTTTGAGTTTTACATTATTAAAAACAAAAATTAAAAACCACAGACCAGGAAACTAACCAGTAATATAACAACGGCACAGTTCTCTGGCGAATTGTGGTGATAATAATTTGACAGATGAAACAATGTGCTAACATCAACAACTAAAATTGTATGTTTATACAGTATGCAATACTAGAGATTTGCAGCAGTAAAAGCTAAAAGATCAATGAAACAATAGTTTAGAAGGGATTCTGAAATAAACATGCATACATGATGCACGGCAGACTTCATTCAAACCTTAAAATAATGTTCACTTTAGATTTAGATGTAGAGCAAGTAAAATACAGCAATCCATTTCTAATTGTGCTACAGTGAAATTCACAATCACACACATTTATCTTTGGATTTTTGTATGACTAATTCACTTTGTGTGTTACTTAATTTGTCTGTGCTTTTGAAATCTTTCATGACTACATCTATTAAATACAGATCAAAGCTCCAGTGTAAATAAAGCTGATGTATTCATACGTTTTAGATTGCTGGTTATTTGATGGCTGCATCTTGATCTTTAAACAATGCTAATTGTTTTTTTTATATGTAAAAATCATTTTCTGAGCAATAAAGCTATACATCTTACTGTACAATGGGTGTCATGCTAGCTGTGACAATTACATATTTTAAAAACTTCTTCAGTAAATGAATAATACACATCAAAATTGCTCCATTTTCTATAATATCATTATCATTCATTTTAGTTTATGACATAAATGACATGTCATAAAATGGTGGTACATGTCATCAAAAAAAGATTAGAGAGGAAACATGGAGACAAGGGTTTGCAATGTGAAATTAAGAGCATAATGAAAATTAAACTGGTATGTCATTTAATATATTTTACACTTTTTTCACTTTCATTTCAATACAGCAGACAAAACATTCCATTTCCATTATTATGTAGTAATCAGAGATTTCAACAATGAATTCTTTACTTAAAAAAGATTAATATTGACAAAGTACATCAAATTATATATTTATTTTTAACCAAAAGTGGTGTTTTTACCAACATTCTTTCATTTTTAAATAGCCGTTCAAATACAATAGTTGCCTAAGTCTTATTGATTTTTGTGCTGTTTTAAAAGTACCTGAAACAGTATGGCACTAATCTTGTAGGTCTTTTAAAAATCACCTGGTCAGACAAATGGTTCCTTTTAAACAGAGTATAATGTGTTTTTAAATTATTTTATTGATGGGAAGTGAAATGTCCTCCACAGGTACCCGTACAAACTAGCTTAACATGCTGAGAAAGGGTCAATTTGTGCTCCATTTTCCATTTCTTCATTATTTGCATTTAAAGCCACGCTGGGTGGCTCAATGGGGTTTCAAAGAAACTTACATCTGCCTGCATTAAACATTTCTTAAGTCTTTATTGTGGGGACTTTTAAATGTTTTAATTGCTGGGAAGGTTTTTTTTTTGTATCTCTTTGAGATTCCTGGTAAACCCTATGTTAAAACCTTTTACAGATAAGATTAAAATTACAGAAAATCATCTCCAGACATGATCTACAATACATTCTCACTGAATATTTGGATGAATCCATAATTTAAACTGTATGTGGTGTTATCTTCCCCTATTAATGAAAATCTTTGGATTCGTGTATTACATAGAATGAATAATCAGTGTTTTTTCTTTTCATGCTTAATATTTTTAATGAGTCAAGTGGGAAGTATTTAAAATGGGGGAAAAAGCATAATTTATTCACCACACAGACGATTTTCAGTGAAGCGCTACCGGCAGCTCCTGGGTTCAACTGCATAAATGAGCACAGCCTTTCTTAATTTTCTCAGCCACAAACAGTGCTGACATATTTTTAAACCTCATAGCAGCCCCAAGGGTAATGTATCTAAGAACCTCTATGGATATGTATCGCAGTAATGTGTTCCAATTCAATTTTTAGTTGGTTTTAGTTTAAGTATCCCTACGTGAATAGAAAACAAACTAAGAAAAAATGGCAACATATATGGGATAAACTGCTACACTAAAAAATCTCCTGTAGTGTTGACCACAAAATAAAAGTTATTTAAGAATAAGGTTATTTACATACTCATGCATAATATGAAAAGAAGTCAAACAATCTTTGGTTCTGTTCATTCTACTGGGACTGTTAATAGCAGCGTTATTTACCTTAAACCCAGTAAAAACAAGCTCAGAGAGAAAGGTTGATAATAGGAGCAGACCATGGGGGAAAAAAGTGTTGCACTAAACAAGCGCCTGTAGTACAGGCTGTAAAGTTCTGAAATAAAAGGGTTTTTGCATGCTTTAGTTCTGTTATTTTACATCTAAACTGGTATGAATACACTGTGGCAATTAATAGCAACCTTATTTATCTTAAACCCCATACAATTAAAGAGCACTGAGACAAACAGTCTGAAAACAGATGCAGACCAGCATTTAAGCTACACCCTGTAAGGTATTAAACACATTGGAAACCC